>NW_025533632.1:0-300000 GCF_020615455.1 Coregonus clupeaformis
GTGAACATTACTGTAGTCCAGTCCATGGTTTCATTATACTGATAACTACTAGTGAACATTACTGCTAGTCCAGTCCATGTTTTCATTACACTGATAACGGATGGACTAAGGACTCCATTCCATGTTTTATTTATGCACTAGTTGGTCTACAGAGTTAGTGAACAACAATGCACAGTATCTATGTATCCCCACAATGCTTAATGAGCTATAAAGGCTATGTAGTTGTGAATATCTACCTTTTTCCCAGTAAAAATATCAACATAAACTGTAAAAAGAATGTAGAAAGTAAACATGTACCTCAATATTTACAGAGGGATTGTTCACATCGATACACTTTGATTCAGTAAAGGATATTCAATGACACTGTACCAGAGAAGACTGGTGGGAGGAGCTATAGGAGGATGGACTCATTGTAATGAATGGAATGGTATCAAACACATCAAACGTATGGAAACCACATGTTTGACTCCATTCCATGAATTCCATTCCAGCCATTGCAATGAGACCATCCTCCTATAGCTCATCCCACCAGCCTCCTCTGCACTGTACAGTTCTATGAAAATATACCATGACACGGGAGGGCTTCAGAGGTGTAAAGCAGAGGGCTTTAAAATATATATATTTTGAGATGATGGGCTTAAAATGTAACTTGTCAACTGTTATTTATCCATGTACAATTAAAAATTGGTTCAGAACAGGGCAGCACAGCTGGCCTTTTAAATGTACACTGCGATAATTGATCATTTGCATGTCAATCTCTCCTGGCTCAAAGTGGAGGAGAGATTGACTTTTTAGTAAGTATTAACATGTTGAATGCACCGAGCTGTCTGTTCAAACTAAAAATCGCAGCCCCTCCACCCCCAAACGACTTCCCGTGGCTATGGTCTCTGTACATCTGAAAGCGTCCCTTCACTCCTTTAATTTCTGCTGTCTCTGCTATAACGTCTCCGGACCCATCAGCTCTACAAAGTCCTCTGTCTCCACCTAGAGGAACAAATGAGTGATTACAACTATCACAGGAACGCCAAAAAGTTGATACGAATCCTGTATAATGTTTTGTTTGTATTTTCACTGCATTTAATAACTACGAGCAGAAGACACATTCCCACATTATCAAATCAAGACAGCAGGAGGAATGGTAAGTTAATATTTGTATTATGAAAGTCAGGTGTTAGATTCTTTGGGAGTCGATTCTTATTCAACTCAACGAAACTTGCTTATAATAAAGAGCCGATTTTTCAACTTCTTTCTAATAAATGACAAGTACAAAATCTAGTACCCCGCTAGGCCCACTACCATAATGGCTGAGTGCGCACAAGGAAGACCACGAAAAACTTCTCTTTTCGCTGAGATTCTCGCTACCTGACGCTGAGATTTAAGATATTTAGCAGATATATTCATATATTTATGCTAAAATAAGAGATGCTTATGAGGAAAGAAATAATTGTGTGTATTGTATACATACAGTGTATTTCTTCCAAACTTTGATAGGCGGTCATAGGCCTAATTGAGTCCCGTTACATTTTTACAGTTGTTGTGTCCGAATATCCATCCTTGCATTCTAAATAGTATGCATTTTAGGTATGCGAAAATATAAAGTTTTATATGTGAAATTTGGAAAATGGACTAAGCTTTAAATGCCAGGATGTTATACCAATTTCGGCTATAATTCGCTGCACTGTTGAGGAAGTACACACTGTACCCAAATGTACCGTTAGTCTAGTATGTTGATATTTGTTGCTTACTGCATTCATTTTTGCATACATTTTTAGTAAACTGTACGTTTCTAAATAGTATATAGTACGATTAGTAATACACATTATGTCGTTTTAGTAAGTAGTAAGCAATACAGATTTCGGATACGACCTATGACTCCCAGCCAACCTTAACAAAATGGATTCATAAAAACTTAGCCACTTTGGTTTTGCGTTGGGCCATAGAGATAGACAGCAGAGGCAGCTCTATTGATGCTATCTCCTTTTTAAAGTAGTACACTGGCTGATCCCTCCCGATGACCCGGCTGGACACAACAGGGTCACCAGGAAAGATAAGCCAATGAAGGTGGAAGCCCCACCCACTTGACTACGTTAAAATGGTGGAACCGCAGCTCATGCTATTACAGCCTTTTGGCCACTAGAGGCCTCTATCATTCTCTATGGATGGGGCAGGTTGGGGCTAGCCGGGATACAGTTTATGTCAGAATTGACCAGGATACTTTTCCTAGCAGGTTAGGAGAAATACTCCGCAGGTTAGTATAATTAACGTAGTAGGTTGGGGAAATTAGGTTCAAGTTAAGTAAAGGGTTAGGGTTAACTAAAATGCAAAAAAAAAACTTTTGACGTAAATTTGACATAAACTGTATACCGTCTAGCCAAGACCAGGTTGGGGTGGATTGGTGTCCCACCTAGGGAAATTATACCATTTCCTAAAAGAGGACTGACACGAAAAAGACAACTAAATAACATAATTACATATTCACTATGTAATTATGCTACATTGTTTTTTATTTTATTTTTATAATAATAATAATTAAAACAAAAAAACATTCAGCCTTTACTGCTTTTCACAGTTGCATTCTGTACCAAATGCTTTACAGGATGTCATTATAATGTCAATTTAAATCCCCAGCACAGCAGGCCAACAATAGGCCTAATCTGCTTTTGTGTTTAAACGTTTTAATATAATGGTATTTACTCTTCTTATTTACAGATTGATATGGGACCAGACCAGTCCTCTTCAGGATTGTGAGGCCTCCTCTCTGAGAGTTATAATGAGTTATCATCAGGGGGCTAAGGGTGGAGCCATCCCTAAAGAAAGACAGAAGGATGGGTCACCAAACAAGGATCTTGATGAGACCAGGGACCCTTATATGAGGTGTGTCTGTGTGTGGTGTGTGTGTGTCCGTCCATTGGAGCACATTGCACTTCTAATGTTGACATCTGATGTAGTTATCAGGATAACTGTTTATTATAGTAATTATCATGATAACTGTTTATTATAGTACTTATCAGGATAACTGTTTATTATAGTAATTATTAGGATAACTGTTTATTATAGTAATTATCAGGATAACTGTTTATTATAGTAATTATCAGGATAACTGTTTATTATAGTAATTATCATGATAACTGTTTATTATAGTAATTATCAGGATAACGGTTTATTATAGTAATTATCATGATAACTGTTTTTTATAGTAATTATCAGGATAACAGTGTATTATAGTAATTATCAGGATAACTGTGTATTATAGTTATACTTTTGGCCAAGGGGGATGAATACTTTTGCAAGGCACTGTACATTAATTGTTTTTGGGATTATAGCACTGCAATCATTTACCTGTTTGAATATACTGATTTGTTTTACACGGACTCTCATTCATATAAACATACTGAGAGAAGTGTATTGCTTGTCTTTGTCAAGGATTCAAAATGTTAAGAGTTTACCTCTGATTTCATTAAAAAATCTCAGCATTATTTTATTGTAGAAAAATGCATGTAACATATCCCATGTTTCATCTGCTAAAAAATCTAATGATACAGTTCAACATTTATCATTTAGACTTTTACATGTATTGACGCAAAGTTAATTTGAATTCATTCCCTCTTATCATAAACACATTGAATATAATGAATATTGATTGGGTCTCTGTACCTCCTTGAAAGCATCCCTTCACTTCTTCACTCCTATCCTGTCTGCTTTCACTGCCAACATTTTAGGACCAATGGTTTATATATACACTAGATGACTAAAAAAAAGGGTGTGACTCCATCTTGGCACTGCCCCGCCGTTGTAAAAATATTTTGGAAGCTAGAGAAATGCATTTATTAATGTCTACATTTGTTTTTGCCACGTTTGTTCTATTTCATACACTTTTAAATGATATGTGAGATAAAAAAATAAGCATAAATATAAAAACATTTTCCTTAAAGTATAATTTTATAGAAAATACTAATGTTACTATCCCCACTACAACAAAAATACAAAAATGCATTACATTTTGTCCTTGAAACATTTAATTGAAATAATGTAGAATCCATTCATTCCTATGGAGGACCTGTCAATATGGCCGTCCGGTGGCTTCAAACCATCTCATTGGCAAATACATGGCATTTGCAATCCAGGGTTTATATAGATATTGCTTCGGACCCATCAGCGCAACAAAGTCCTCTGCTGCCACCTGGAGGAACAAAGGAGTGATTACAACTGTCACAGGGATGACAGAAAGCACATACGAATGTGTAGGCTATGATATAGTCTGATCTATGGTTGTTTTGTATTTTAACTGGAAGTCGTTTGTTCTGAATTGTTTTGTATAATAAGGTCTATAACATCATGAATATAATTGATGCTGGCCAGCCTGAACCTGACGCAGTCACCAGACGAAACTGAAAGTAAAAATTTCGTTTCCAGCATTTTATTATTGCTGTATCAAAGTCTATGCGTCATGCTAGGCTACACGAAATGCAGCAGGAAAGTGGTAAGTCAACATGTTTTATCAAAGTGTCAATTGACGATATTTTTATGATTGGCAGATAGGATAATTGTTATCCAAACTAGGCGAAACTTTAGAACTCATAACGTCGTTGCAATTCCTCAGGTAGGACTTGAACACGTAACAATCAAATGGCCCTTGGAACATACAGTATCTTGCATAATGGCGGGGCGGATTGCACACAAGGAAGTATACGAAAATGATTTTACACAACATCAAACCTAAGCCTGTTATTTGTACTTACCATACATGAGACGTGTTAACATGTATACGATTAAATAAGTACTTGGCATTGGCAACTGCTATTTTACCCCGTTTGAGACGCAGTACAAGTAAACTAGCTGGCGGCGTTCCAGGTCATATGTTTTGCAGTTGCGCTGCTAGTCTTAGAAGATTGGTATGTCACATGAACGTGTCTCATGAGATGGTAAACTCTTATCCATGCGTTGTGACCAATGTTCACTCCGGCGCGCAGTAGCCCCGAGACTGCCGCGCCGAAGAAATACGTATCAGTTCACCGAGAGAAGCACGAGATTGAACTACACTCAACTTTCTAGAGTTTCCCTGTTAGTTAACACTATCAACGTTTCCCTTTACTGTGGCAATTGTGATCGAATCAACGCAATCTTAGCCACTTTCAATACAATAAAACGAACTATGCAAGACATAGAATGAACTATTCCACCAATGCTCCTTATAGGACACACCACTGCACTCTATACTCCTCTGTAAACTGGTCTCTGTATACCCGTCGCAAGACCCACTGGTTGATGCTTATTTATTAAACCCTCTTAGGCCCTCACTCCTCCTGTCTGATATACCTACTGCAGCCCTCATCCTCCACATACAACACCTGTTCTGCCAGTCACATTCTGTTAAAGGTCCCCAAAGCACACACATCCCCGGGTCGCTCCTCTTTTCAGTTCGCTGCAGCTAGCGACTGGAACGAGCTGCAAAAAATACTCAAACTGGACAGTTTTATCTCCATATTTTCATTCAAAGACTCAATCATGGACAGTCTTACTGACAGTTGTGGATGCTTTGCATGATGTATTGTTGTCTCTACCTTCTTGCTGTTGTCTGTGTCCAATAATGTTTGTACCATGTTGTTGTCATGTGTTGCTGCCATGCTGTGTTGTTGTCTTAGGTGTTGTGGTGTGTCTCTTGTCATGATGTGTGTTTTGTCCTATATATATTTTTTAAAATCCCAGCCCCCATCCCCAAAGGAGGCCTTTTGTCTTTTGGTAGACGTCATTGAAAATAAGAATTTCTTCATAACTGACTTGCCTAGTTAAATAAAAAAATAAAATAAAAGAGATGTTGTTGTAGGCAGAACGCATCTGAGTGGGATTCTATTGCATTGACACGTATGACAGCGCGTACGCTACACAGACTGGTGCAGCATAACCAATCAGAGCTGCAGTAGGCATATATGCAAATAGACCATTGCCATATATGGATCTGTGCCATTTACTTTGAACTGGACTGTTTACTTTGAACTGGACTGTTTACAGCATGAGTGGTCTTGAGTAGAGGCGCTTGTTTTGAGATCAAAGCCAGAGCTGCATATAGCCACTTGTGCACATTTTGTTCATATCCTTTGCTAGTTAGTTAGATATTAGCCAAGTTATAGATAATTTGTAGTCAGCAATATGGGAGTGATTGCTTCCTACAGGAGCACAAAATGTGTAAATGTCTAGAAAGCTTTGAAAAGCAAGTCAGGTAAAGAGATTTTTTTTGTCTTAAAGGGGCAGTGTTGTATTTTGAGAAGTAGCCAATAGGAAAGGGAAAGAGGGATACCTAGTCAGTTGTACATTGAATGCATTCAACTGAAATGTGTCTTCCGCATTTAACCCAACCCCTAGGCAGTGTAGCATAATTTGTCAGATTTTCTGTAATAATGGTATGAGAATAATAATGCTTTTTATTTTGTAAATTGGTTTCTTGCATCAAACAATAACAACATTTTCAGTCACCTCCTTGTCCGAATGACAAGTGGATAAACAGGTTAATGTCAAGCCCATTATGTATTTTTTGTGTGCAAAAGTCTCATGGAATGTAGGCTGAATGATAGAACAGCTATATGTTAAAATGTTATGGGATGCATTTTCTCCATTGTTTTTGATGGTAGGCCACTCTGGTAGGCCTACATGATGATCAAATAGCCACAGTAGCCTACTTGGCAACTGTTAAAACTGTAACTTAAAGCGGGTACAGCCTCAGTGTTCACAGTAAACGCACACCGGAAGTTGCACAGAATTTTCACAACGTTCAAGTTTGCGCTCAGCAGACCTGAAAATTGCTCAGTGCCGAAATAATTAGAGGGAACATTGGTTGTGAGATCTAATGTTCGTAGTGCAACTGCAGAAAAAGACAACCTGGAACGGCATCTTTCTCTGGATTAACTGGGTCAGGTGTTACTAGCTACTTGTGAGGTTAATGAATCTCTGTTCTCCGTCAGATAAATATGGTCTCAAAATGGTGGAGTGCTGTATACTACAGTCTATAAACTGTGTGAAACAAACTCAACTCTAAGATTGGTGACTATAATTTCATTAGAAATGACTGATAAGAAAATGATCAACTAAATCACATGATGATGGTGCACCTTTACAAGTAGGCTATCCTAAATCAACTGATTTATCACACTAGCCTAATACAGCAGCCATCAGCATTATATTATGAGAGTATTGAGGCAGTGCTGGACAGATACCACGATTTGTTAAGACACTCTTATTTATGTGTGTAGTGTAGCCTACTAGTGAACATTACTGTAGTCCAGTCCATGTTTTCATTATACTGATAACTACTATAGTGTAGTCTACTAGTGAACATAACTGTAGTCCAGTCCATGTTTTCATTATACTGATAACTACTGTAGTGTAGCCTACTAGTGAACATTACTGTAGTCCAGTCCATGGTTTCATTATACTGATAACTACTGTAGTGTAGCCTACTAGTGAACATTACCAGAGTCCAGTCCATGGTTTCATTATACTGATAACTACTGTAGTGTAGTCTACTAGTGAACATAACTGTAGTCCAGTCCATGTTTTCATTATACTGATAACTACTGTAGTGTAGCCTACTAGTGAACATTACTGTACTCCAGTCCATGTTTTCATTATACTGATAACTACTGTAGTGTAGTCTACTAGTGAACATTACTCTAGTCCAGTCCATGGTTTCATTATACTGATAACTACTGTAGTGTAGTCTACTAGTGAACATTACTGCAGTCCAGTCCATGGTTTCATTATACTGATAACTACTGTAGTGTAGCCTACTAGTGAACATTACCAGAGTCCAGTCCATGGTTTCATTATACTGATAACTACTGTAGTGTAGTCTACTAGTGAACATTACTGCAGTCCAGTCCATGTTTTCATTATACTGATAACTACTGTAGTGTAGTCTACTAGTGAACATTACTGTAGTCCAGTCCATGTTTTCATTATACTGATAACTACTGTAGTGTAGTCTACTAGTGAACATTACTGTAGTCCAGTCCATGTTTTCATTATACTGATAACTACTGTAGTGTAGTCTACTAGTGAACATTACTGGTAGTCCAGTCCAAGGTTTCATTATAATGATAACTACTGTAGTGTAGTCTACTAGTGAACATTACTGTTAGTCCAGTCCATGTTTTCATTATACTGATAACTACTGTAGTGTAGTCTACTAGTGAACATTACTGAAGTCCAGTCCATGTTTTCATTATACTGATAACTACTATAGTGTAGTCTACTAGTGAACATTACTTTAGTCCAGTCCATGGTTTCATTATACTGATAACTACTGTTGTGTAGTCTACTAGTGAACATTACTGTAACTCCAGTCCATGGTTTCATTATACTGATAACTACTGTAGTGTAGTCTAATAGTGAACATTACTGTAATCCAGTCCATGGTTTCATTATACTGTTAACTGATGCAGTCACAATTCCATTCCATATTTTACTCATGCATTAGTTGAGCTACATGGCTAGTGAACAACAATGTAGGCTATCTATGTATCTCCACAATGCTTTCGAAATCAGACACCCGACCTACATTCTAATAATCTCTCTTACCCCATGTTACCCTATAAAGAGCAAAATGTGAACAAATATTAGTATTTATTTTTCACTGTATGTGCACTGTAGTGGCCATTAGGACTCGGTTGGTTGTAAATATTAAACATTACAGTAAATGGGGACACTAAACAACATAGTTAGCACATCCTGACTATTTAGCTGTTATTTAATGTGAAAAAATGGTTGCACTTTTCTGAAAACTCGTCAAACAATTCCTGAGATATTTACCTATTAGAAACAATTAGAAAAATTATAATGACACAATTACGCACACTTACCATAAAATGACCTAAGTGTGATGATAATTGTGATGATAGCCATTTGAAAGAACCAGAAAGAAAAAAGTATCACGGTGACACCCCCACATTGGTCACTGAGCCCAGAATGTCTCTCAAAGGTACAACAGGACCTAACACAATGAATAATGTGGAAACTGAGCAAGTTGGGGTGACTAAACTGCTTGGAGTAACCCTGGATTGTAAACTGTCATGGTCAAAGCATATTGATACAACAGTAGCTAAGATGGGGAGAAGTATGTCCATAATTAGGCGCTGCTCTGCCTTCTTAACAACACTTATCAACAAGGCAGGTCCTACATGCCCTAGTTTTGTCGCACCTAGACTACTGTTCAGTGGTGTGGTCAGGTGCCACAAGGAGGGACTTGGGAAAATTGCAGTTGGCTCAGAACAGGGCAGAACGGCTGGCCCTTAAAAGTACACGGAGAGCTAACATTAATGACATGCATGTTATTCTCTCCTGGCTCAGAGTGGAAGAGAGATTGACTTCATCACTGCTTGTTTTTTTAAGAGGTGTTGACAAGCTGAATGTACCGAGCTGTCTGTTTGGAATGCTGGCACACAGCTCGGACACCCATGCATACCCCGCGAGACTTGGGGACTCTTCACAGTCCCCAAGTCCAGAATAGGCTACGGGAAACACACAGTACTACATAGAGCCATGACCACATGGAACTCAATTCCACATCATGTAACTCAGTCAAGCAGTAAAATCTGATAAAAAAAAACAGATAGACCTACACTTTATGGAACAGCGCAGACTGTGAAGAGACACACACACACACACACACACACACACACACACACAGGCACACACACAGCATTCGTAAACACATGCTAACACACACCCTCTACACACACACATTTTAATGTTGTTATTTTGCTGTATTATTGATTTTTGTTTTGTAAATATGTTATGGTAGAGTAGTGTGTAATAATGTGTTGTGTTATGTATTGTTTTATTGTATGTAAATTGTGAGTGGACCCCAGGAAGAGTAGCTGCTGCCTTGGCAGCCGCTAATGGGGATCCGTAATAAATACAAATACACAGTGGCATGCAATGTATGGTCTCAGAGATATCGACCAAAAAACGAAAGTTCATTAGAAAGGACAAAAATGAATTGCTGGGTCTCAGGAGGATACGATGATACAACAAGAGGAGTTTACGGTGTATTGGGATTTTTACCAATGCATTTATCACTACGTGTTTAGGCTGTTGTATTTTCACAATTAAATTAGGCACAAAATGCATTACAGAATGACATTATAATGTCAATTTAAATCCCCAAAACAGCAGGCCAACACTAGGCCTACTCTGCTTTTTTGTTTAAACGTTTTAATATAATGGTATTTACTCTTCTTATTTACAGATTGATATGGGACCAGACCAGTCTTCTTCAGGATTGTGAAACCACCTCTCTGAGAGTTATAATGAGTTATCAACAGGGGACTGAGGGTGGTGCCATCCCTAAAGAAAGACAGAAGGATGGGTCACCAAACAAGGATCTTGATGAGACCATGGACCCTGATATTAAGAGGTGTGTGTGTTTGTGTGTGTGTGCGCGCACAACTGCTCGTTGAAGACTTCTAGATCTGTATCCTATTTAAAAGTAATGCATTTTTAGAAGGATACTGAGTTACTGCATAGTACATTTAACAGAAAATATGAACGATTTGGTAAGCGTAAATGACTGAGGACAAACCAAGTACAAAGGTAGTTCACTTCTGTAATGCTGCATGTGATTTTAGTATTTACTAAAGGTGCATGTATGTCTTGTATTATTTGCAGTGTCCATCCAGAGATAGATGAGTCTGTTTCCTCTGGTTATTTATCAATGAAGAGTGACCAATCCATGGAACTCCCTTTTCGTTTCAAAGGGTAATATTTTACATAGTCCTTTGAGCCTATGTCATAATAATAACATTTTCTTAATTATTTGTGACTTAAGGTGAGACAGAAATGCACATAATGATATGATGAGTAGGTTACCATGATAACAGATAGTTATAGGTAGGTTACCATGATAACAGATAGTTATAGGTAGGTTACCATGATAACAGATAGTTATAGGTAGGTTACCATGTGTTATATTATCAGGCCATTATGTGTTAACCTGAATGGGTCATGTTCTTTTGATCAATGTATTTGATAAATTTGGCCCTGTGTAGCTCAGTTGGTAGAGCATGGTGCTTGCAACGCCAGGGTTGTGGGTTCGTTTCCCACGGGGGGCCAGTATGAAAATGTATGCACTCACTAACTGTAAGTCGCTCTGGATAAGAGTGTCTGCTAAATGACTAAAATGTATTAAATCTTATTTTCCAATTCCCAACCAGGCCAGGAGAGGTACCCTGTGATATCTGCTCTGAGGTCAAAGCTGTGAAGTTCTGTCTGACCTGCACTCTCTCCTACTGTGAGACCCACGTTAGGAAGCACTACACAGTACCTAAACTACAGAGACACACCCTGGTGGAGGTGACTGGAGACCTGGAGGAGAGACTCTGTCAGGAGCACCACAGAGCTCTGGAGGTGTTCTGCAGGACAGACCAGATGCTGATCTGCTTGGAGTGTTCAGTGACAAAGCACAAAGGTCATGACCTGATCATTGAAGAGATAAAACAAACAGGAAGACAGGTAGTTGATTCCCCCCCTCATTATACCTGAGTATACACTGAATATACATGGCCAAAAGTATGTGGACACCCCTTCAAATTAGTGTATTCGGCTATTTCAGCCACACCCGTTGCTGACAGGTGTATAAAATCGAGCACACCGCCATGCAATCTCCATAGACAAACATTGACAGTAGAATGGCCTTACTGAAGAGCTCAGTGACTTTCAACGTGACACCGTCATAGGATGCCAATTTCGGCCTTTCTAGAGCTGCCCCCGGTCAACTGTAAGTGCTGTTATTGTGAAGTGGAAACGTCTAGGAGCAACAATGGCTCAACCGCGAAGCGGTAGGCCACACAAGCTTACAGAACGGGACCACTGAGTGCTGAAACGCGTAGAGCGTAAAAGTTGTCTGTCCTCAGTTGCAACACTCACTACCGAGTTCCAAACTAACTCTGGAAGCAACGCCAGCACAAGAACTGTTCGTCGGGAGCTTCATGAAATTAGTTTCCATGGCAGAGCAGCCGCACACAAGCCTAAGATCACCATGCGCAATGCCAAGCGTCGGATAGAGTGGTGTAAAGCTGCCATTGGACTCTGGAGTGGTGGAAACGCATTCTCTGGAGTGATGAATCACGCTTCACTATCTGGCAGTCCAACAGACGAATCTGGGTTTGGCGGATGCGAGGAGAACACTACCTGCCCGAATGCATAGTGCCAACTGTAAAGTTTTGTGGACGAGGAATAATGGTCTGGGGCTGTTTTTCATGGTTGGGCTAGGCCCCTTAGTTCCAGGGAAGGGAAATCTTAATGCTACAGCATACAATGACATTCTAGACGATTCTGTGCTTCCAACTTTGTGGCAACAGTTTGGGGAAGGCCCTTTCCTGTTTCAGCATGACAATGCCCCCGTTCACAAAGCGAGGTCCATACAGAAATGGTTTGTCGAGATCGGTGTGGAAGAACGTCGCTGGCCTGCACAGAGCCCTGACCTCAACCCCATCGAACACCTTTGGGATGAATTGGAACGCAGACTGCGAGCTAGGCCTAATCGCCCAACATAAGTGCCTGACCTCACTAATGCCCTTGTGGCTGAATGGAAGCAAGTCCCCGCAGCAATGTTCCAACATCTAGAGGAAACTCCATATTAAATCACATGATTTTGGAATGAGATGTTCGACGAGCAGGTGTCCACATACTATTGGCAATGTAGTGTAATTATTACAGAAGATTTGCTAATACTGTTAATTCAAGTTCATGCTACAAGCTTTGTCATTGCTTGTTTTGCAACATAAACATTTAGTTTTTTCAATGAAAAGATTGTTTCTTACTCTGTTTCCACTGCTGAAGACTTTTGATGGAGAGCAACGCCAAAGGCCAGAGTCAGTCGACGGTAAGTGCATGTACAATCAATAATGAATTAACCCAAAAGTTGTTCTTTGAGATCTTTAGTGATAGCTCATAACTTGTGAACAATGATGTACATAACGTTTGTAAAAAAGTATTTAAGATATAATTTGTTACTCCTATTCTGATATAAGTAAATTAGTATGCATTTGTGGTTCCAATTAAGTCTGTTTTTTTCTCTCCAGTGCTGCCCCCTCCTGGGAAGATCCAGGTCCTGTCAGTGAGATCAGACTCCGTGTCTCTGAGCTGGGGGTTCTCCTGAGGGGCTGAAGGCACCACACAAGTTCAGAGTGACCTGGGGCTGTGACCTGGGGGAAATGGACTCATCAAAAGTGAAAGGCGGGTATCATCTTAAAATAAGCAGTCTCCAACCTGGTGAAAAGTACCAGTTCAGTGTGGCAACAGAGGGAGAAGATGGAAGCCAAAGCAGATGTGTCTCAGCATCCCTATCCACAGGTAAATAGGCTGGTTTTAGTCATGTTTTACTGACATACTTTGTTGTGTTTTAAGAGCGATATTGTTATGGACTCATCTGTCAAGGAAGATCTTCTTACAACAAATCTTGATTTTTGTTCCAGTGGTTCCACCCAGAGACTTAAAGGTAGACCATTTGAACGATACCTCCTTCACTCTCCACTGGTCCAAGGCTGAAGGAATGGAGAAAGTCCCACAACGCTTCCTCATATCCTACTGCAGCCCAGGAACAGACCTCCATGCAGAGAATACTAAAGACTGCCACAAAACATTCTCAAACCTGCAGCCTGTTACTGAGTACACCGTCAGCGTCTCAACTGTACTAAAGAATGGGGAAGAGAGTGAACCTGTCTCTACAACTATCTGCACTAGTAAGAGATCTCCTCACCTTATTACAGTTCATCATCTTTACCAGAACAGACATTTTGCTATATTACAAATCAACTTCTATTGTGACTTCTGTTTTTAGCTTATTCCTTCCCACATTATAAGTGATTGCAAAGACATGTTTATCCCTGGCCTTATTCTACATTTTCTCCTTTAGCCCTAACAATAATGTATTTTCCCTTAGTACTTCCTGCTCCAGACCAGATTAATGTTGACTCAATGGACACCACATCAGCTACTGTTAGCTGGAGCCAGCCACCAGGATTGGACCAAACCCAACATCATTACCAGATCTCCTACCACTGTCCAGGGACAGAACCACACATCGTACCACATCTTCACACAGTATCACTCTCTCTGACCTGCAACCTGCTACTGAATACTCTGTCACTGTCTGCACTGAGTTGGAAAATGGAAAGCAAAGTCAACTGGTGTCTACAACCCTAACCACAAGTAAGTACCCTACTTGAGTATTATGTCTGTTGTCAAACTGACTAGTTGTCAAAATCACTGTAATATTCATTAAATAATCATAATGGATTTGTCAGCATGCAATGTAAAGGTACAGTATCTTCCCTGAGGAGATATATATGATGGTGAATTCCCCAGATCTCATCGTGCTCTTAGGTGCTGAAATCAATCGAATGTATTTTTTTATCATATTTGAATTCATGCTTTCCTCCATTCCTGTTAGTAATTTTGTCAAGGAGTTGATCTGTCTCTGCTTGCTTACAACTTTATCAGTAGTACAGTGTAAAACACTTATTGTGTAGAGGATTTCTAATCACACCACTCTTTTCATTTATGTTTAAGTAATAAGGCATGATAACCTGGGGACTATAGTGTGAGTAACTCTTGACTAAGTGCTGTTCTTAGGAGGGTATCATTCATGATAATTTCCGGTTTCGAGGGTCTTATTGCTTTTATAAAATGGTGCCAATATTTAAAAAAAGATTATCAACATGTTTTCATTAAAAATATTGTACGTTTTGCTAATTCGTTACATCCTGTACATCTAGCAAATTCATGAAATATAAAGTGAATTGTTAGCATTATTTTGGTAAGACAGCTGTGTGTACGGTGCATTCACATAGGCTGTTTGTAATAGGTGAATTACCCTATCTATCTGGCAGCCTGTATTCTTTACCAAAACAGCATTGCTGTAGGGCACTGTCCATGGTGCTGATACAGAACAGCAGAGATAGGCTAAAGATTTCAAAAGCATGCATTGATCTCAGAGTCTCGACATTTTAACTTTATGTTTATTGTGGTATAACGTGATTATTTAAGCAGAATTCAATATAATTCCAATGCAAGAACGCCCAAAAAACGTATCCCCCGCGTCGCAGAGGAAACTCTTCATTTTTGTTACATTACAAATCCAACTTTTGTTGTGTGACATATGTTTTTAGCATATTTCTTACCCGAATCAAAAGGCTTTGCAAGCCGGCCTTTTCTACTTTTCGACTACTATTCAACTTTTTCCTCCTGTAGTATATTTCTAGAGATAAACTGTAATCCTGACATTAATGTATTTTCCCTTAGTACTGCCTGCTCCAGACCAGATTAATGTTGACTCAGTGGACACCACATCAGCTGCTGTTAGCTGGAGCCAGCCACCAGGATTAGACCAAACCCAACATCATTACCAGATCTCCTACTACTGTCCAGGTACAGAACCACACATCACTACCACATCTTCACACAGTATCACTCTCTCTGACCTGCAACCTGCTACTGAATACTCTGTCACTGTCTGCACTGAGTTGGAAAATGGAAAGCAAAGTCAACTGGTGTCTACAACCCTAACCACAAGTAAGTACCCTACTTGAGTATTATGTCTGTAGTCAAACTGACTAGTTGTCAAAATCACTGTAATATTCATTAAATAATCATAATGGATTTGTCAGCATGCAACGTAAAGGTACAGTATCTTTCCTGAGGAGATATATATGATGGTGAATTCCCCAGATCTCATCGTGCTCTTAGGTGCTGAAATCAATCGAATTTATTTTTTTATCATATTTGAACTCATGCTTTCCTCCATTCCTGTTAGTCATTTTGTCAAGTAGTTGATCTGTCTCTGCTTGCTTACAACTTTATCAGTAGTACAGTTTAAAACACTTATTGTGTAGAGGATTTCTAATCACACCACTCGTTTCATTTATGTTTAAGTAATAAGGCATGATAACCTGGGGACTATAGTGTGAGTAACTCTTGACTAAGTGCTGTTCTTAGGAGGGTATCATTCATGATAATTTCCGGTTTCGATGGTCTTATTGCTTTTATAAAACGGTGCCAATATTTAAAAAAAGATTATCAACATGTTTTCATTAAAAATATTGTACGTTTTGCTAATTCGTTACATCCTGTACATCTAGCAAATTCATGAAATATAAAGTGAATTGTTAGCATTATTTTGGTAAGACAGCTGTGTGTACGGTGCATTCACATAGGCTGTTTGTAATAGGTGAATTACCCTATCTATCTGGCAGCCTGTATTCTTTACCAAAACAGCATTGCTGTAGGGCGCTGTCCATTGTGCTGATACAGAACAGCAGAGATAGGCTAAAGATTTCAAAAGCATGCATTGATCTCAGAGTCTCGACATTTTAACTTTATGTTTATTGTGGTATAACGTGATTATTTAAGCAGAATTCAATATAATTCCAATGCAAGAACGCCCAAAAAACGTATCCCCCGCGTCGCAGAGGAAACTCTTCATTTTTGTTACATTACAAATCCAACTTTTGTTGTGTGACATATGTTTTTAGCATATTTCTTACCCGAATCAAAAGGCTTTGCAAGCCGGCCTTTTCTACTTTTCGACTACTATTCAACTTTTTCCTCCTGTAGTATATTTCTAGAGATAAACTGTAATCCTGACATTAATGTATTTTCCCTTAGTACTGCCTGCTCCAGACCAGATTAATGTTGACTCAGTGGACACCACATCAGCTGCTGTTAGCTGGAGCCAGCCACCAGGATTAGACCAAACCCAACATCATTACCAGATCTCCTACTACTGTCCAGGTACAGAACCACACATCACTACCACATCTTCACACAGTATCACTCTCTCTGACCTGCAACCTGCTACTGAATACTCTGTCACTGTCTGCACTGAGTTGGAAAATGGAAAGCAAAGTCAACTGGTGTCTACAACCCTAACCACAAGTAAGTACCCTACTTGAGTATTATGTCTGTTGTCAAACTGACTAGTTGTCAAAATCACTGTAATATTCATTAAATAATCATAATGGATTTGTCAGCATGCAATGTAAAGGTACAGTATCTTCCCTGAGGAGATATATATGATGGTGAATTCCCCAGATCTCATCGTGCTCTTAGGTGCTGAAATCAATCGAATGTATTTTTTATCATATTTGAATTCATGCTTTCCTCCATTCCTGTTAGTCATTTTGTCAAGAAGTTGATCTGTCTCTGCTTCTTTACAACTTTATCAGTAGTACAGTGTAAAACACTTATTGTGTAGAGGATTTCTAATCACACCACTCTTTTCATTTATGTTTAAGTAATAAGGCATGATAACCTGGGGACTATAGTGTGAGTAACTCTTGACTAAGTGCTGTTCTTAGGAGGGTATCATTCATGATCATTTCCGGTTTCGAGGGTCTTATTGCTTTTATAAAACGGTGCCAATATTTTAAAAAAAGATTATCAACATGTTTTCATTAAAATTATTGTACGTTTTGCTAATTCTTTACATACTGTACATCTAGCAAATTCATGAAATATAATGTGAAGTTTTAGCATTATTTTGGTAAGACAGCTGTGTATTGTGCCATTTCACAAGGTGTTGCTGAACTCATGAGCGGCATGAATGTCCATGTTGAAGTGGGCCTATAGGCCTATTTATTTGGCTAAACAGCTGTGCTTGGCTGCATCTCACTGTAATAGGCTGTAGGCTATGTTTTGGCTATTTGGATCTCCATTCACCTGTTGTTTACTGCGTTTGTTTACTATTAATGTATAGATTTTGTCATGCCTTTATCGATCTGATATTAATGTTACTTGGCCTACTACTTGTTACCCCTGTTTTGTTCTGTTCCCATTCATTCGTTCACATTTGCAGTTGTGTTGGTATTCTAAGCCAAACTTTTCAGTATTTTTCTTTGCCTGCATGAATAACTAGGCTACAACTTTCAGCATTTAGTTAGCATTATTTTGGTAAGACAGCTGTGTGTACGCTGCATTCACATAGGCTGTTTGTAATAGGTGAATTACCCTATCTATCTGGCAGCCTGTATTCTTTACCAAAACAGCATTGCTGTAGGGCGCTGTCCATTGTGCTGATACAGAACAGCAGAGATAGGCTAAAGATTTCAAAAGCATGCATTGATCTCAGAGTCTCGACATTTTAACTTTATGTTTATTGTGGTATAACGTGATTATTTAAGCAGAATTCAATATAATTCCAATGCAAGAACGCCCCAAAAAACGTATCCCCCGTGTCGCAGAGGAAACTCTTCATTTTGTTACATTACAAATCCAACTTTTGTTGTGTGACTTATGTTTTTAGCATATTTCTTACCCGTATCAAAAGGAATAGCAAGCTGGCCTTTTCTACTTTTCGACTACTATTCAACTTTTTCCTCCTGTAGTATATTTCTAGAGATAAACTGTAATCCTGACATTAATGTATTTTCCCTTAGTACTGCCTGCTCCAGACCAGATTAATGTTGACTCAGTGGACACCACATCAACTGCTGTTAGCTGGAGCCAGCCACCAGGATTAGACCAAACACAACATCATTACCAGATCTCCTACCACTGTCCAGGGACAGAACCACACATCACTACCACATCTTCACACAGTATCACTCTCTCTGACCTGCAACCTGCTACTGAATACTCTGTCACTGTCTGCACTGAGTTGGAAAATGGAAAGCAAAGTCAACTGGTGTCTACAACCCTCACCACAAGTAAGTACCCTACTTGAGTATTATGTCTGTTGTCAAACTGACTAGTTGTCAAAATCACTGTAATATTCATTAAATAATCATAATGGATTTGTCAGCATGCAATGTAAAGGTACAGTATCTTCCCTGAGGAGATATATATGATGGTGAATTCCCCAGATCTCATCGTGCTCTTAGGTGCTGAAATCAATCGAATTAATTTTTTATCATATTTGAATTAATGCTTTCCTCCATTCCTGTTAGTCATTATGTCAAGGAGTTGATCTGCCTCTGCTTGCTTAACTTTATCAGTAGTACAGTGTAAAACACTTATTGTGTAGAGGATTTCTAATCACACCATTCTTTTCATTGATGTTTAAGTAATAAGGCATGATAACCTGGGGACTATAGTGTGAATAACTCTTGACTAAGTGCTGTTCTTAGGAGGGTGTCATTCATGATAATTCCCAGTTTCGAGGGTCTTATTGCTTTTATAAAACAGTTTCCAACATATTAAAAAAAAATTAACAACATGTTTTCATTAAATATATTGTACGTTTTGCTAATTTGTTACATACTGTACATCTAGCAAATTCATGAAATATAATGTGAATTGTTAGCATTATTTTGGTAAGACAGCTGTATTGTGCCATTTCACAAGGTGATGCTGAACTCATGAGCGGCATGATTGTCCATGTTGAAGTGGGCCTACAGGCGTATTTATTTGGCTAAACAGCTGTGCTTGGCTGCATCTCACTGTAATAGGCTGTAGGCTATGTTTTGGCTCTTTGGATCTCCATTCACCTGTTGTTTACTGCGTTTGTTTACTGTTAATGTAACTAGCCTGAATATAGATTGTGTCATGCCTTTATCGATCTGATATTAATGTTACTTGGCCTACTGCTTGTTACCCCTGTTTTGTTCTGTTCCCATTCATTTGTTCACATTTGCAGTTGTGTTGGTATTCTAAGCCAAACTTTTCAGTATTTTTCTTTGCCTGCATGAATAACTAGGATACTACTTTCAGCATTTAGTTAGCATTATTTTGGTAAGACAGCTGTGTGTACGCTGCATTCACATAGGCTGTTTGTAATAGGTGAATTACCCTATCTATCTGGCAGCCTGTATTCTTTACCAAAACAGCATTGCTGTAGGGCGCTGTCCATTGGTGCTGATACAGAACAGCAGAGATAGGCTAAAGATTTCAAAAGCATGCATTGATCGCAGAGTCTCGACATTTTAACTTTATGTTTATTGTGGTATAGCGTGATTATTTAAACAGAATTCAATATAATTCCAATGCAAGAATGCCCAAAAAACTTAGCCCCCGCATCGCAGAGGAAACTCTTCATTTCTGTTACATTACAAATCCAACTTTTGTTGTGTGACTTATGTTTTTAGCATATTTCTTACCCGTATCAAAAGGAATTTCAAGCCGGCCTTTTTTACTTTTCGACTACTATTAAACTTTTTCCTCCTGTAGCATATTTCTGGAGATAAACTGTAACCCTGACATTAATGTATTTTCCCTTAGTACTGCCTGCTCCAGACCAGATTAATGTTGACTCAGTGGACACCACATCAGCTGCTGTTAGCTGGAGCCAGCCACCAGGATTGGACCAAACCCAACATCATTACCAGATCTCATACCACTGTCCAGGGACAGAACCACACATCACTACCACATCTTCACACAGTATCACTCTCTCTGACCTGCAAGGTGGTACTCAGTACTCTGTCACTGTCTGCACTGTGCTGGAAAATGGAAAGCAAAGTCAACTGGTTTCAACAACCCTTACCACAAGTAAGGAAATACCCTACTTAAGTATTATTTCTAGTGTCAACATTTTTCAAATCACTCTAATGTACATTAAATAATCATAATGGATTTGTCAGCATGCAATGTATAACTCTTGAAAATATAGTCTGGGCAAAAGCCAGTTGTTAGTTACCCTCCTTGCCTCTTCTTGTAAAGTTGTATTTTGAAGCACACTTTTTTTACAAGCCCCAGGTGTGTTGGTCTACCGCTGTTGACTTCTTTATCTTCTAGAAGTCCTGCTCACTGATGGCTGCATGGTGCATTGTCTTGTCCTTCCCCTGTCGCTGCAGTTGCTTAACGGTGCCCACTAAGATGTTGTTGGATGTCATGAACTCTGAGTCTTTCATTAGACACCAGTAAAGGCTCTGAGGGGGGCGTTATGCAGCGGTTTAACTCGGCACAGAGACCCGTGTAGCTGCTCAGCCCGTACATTTAACCCTTAATATTCCTCACAGTGCCTTAAAACTCCCACATAATAGAATTCAATCCTTCTTTTGCAGTTGTCTCAAAAGAGAAAGTTGTCTCCTTTTCACATAGCCAGTCCATGAAACATCTCAGCCCAGTTTGTCTACTTGACTGTGTTGGCTTCATTATGGCTCTTTTCCAGGGGGTTATGTAGCACTATATTGAATAAATCCAATATGGTATCTACTTATGCACTCTAATATAGAGCTCTTACCAAGTCAATCCTTTCTGGAATGAGCAGAGAAAAGGAAGAGGAGGAAGTAGTGAGGCGGAGGGTCAGCCTCAGCACTACCCGGTACACGGGACTAATCTGAAATCCTTACTCGGAATGTATCCTGCCGCGCGGAAGGATACCATATTGGAGAGATCCAATAGTTCACATACAGTGTCTTGCAAAAGTATTCATCCCCCTTGGCGTTTTTCCTATTTTGTTGCATTACAACCTGTAATTTAAATTGATTTTAATTTGGATTTCATGTAATGGACATACTGGTGAAATGAAATGAAATTGGTGAAGTGAAATGAAAAAAATAACTTGTTTCAAAAAATGCTAAAAAATAAATAACGGAAAAGTGGTGCGTGCATACGTTTTCACCCCCTTTGCTATGAAGCCGCTAAATAAGATCTGGTGCAACCAATTACCTTCAGAAGTCACATAATTAGTTAAATAAAGTCCACCTGTGTGCATTCTAAGTGTCAAATGATCTGTCACATGATCTCAGTATATATACACCTGTTCTGAAAGGCCCCAGAGTCTGCAACACCACTAAGCAAGGGGCACCACCAAGCAAGCAGCACCATGAAGACCAAGGAGCTATCCAAACAGGTCAAGGACAAAGTTGTGGAGAAGTACAGATCAGGGTTAGGTTATGAAAAAATATCAGAAACTTTGAACATCCCATGGAGCACCATTATATATATTATTTTAAAATGGAAAAAATATGGCACCACAACAAACCTGCCAAGAGAGGTCCGCCCACCAAAACTCACGGACCAGGCAAGGAGGGCATTAATCAGAGAGGCAACAAAGAGACCAAAGATAACCCTGAAGGAGCTGCAAAGCTCCACAGCGGAGATTTGAGTATCTGTCCATAGGACCACTTTAAGCCGTACACTCCACAGAGTTGGGCTTTACGGTAGAGTGGCCAGAAATAAGCCATTGCTTAAAGAAAAAAATGCATGTGGGAGACTCCCCAAACATTTGGAACAAGGTACTCTGTTCAGATTAGACTAAAATTGAGCTTTATGGCAATCAAGGAAAACGCTATGTCTGGGGCAAACCCAACACCTCTCATCACCCCGAGAACACCACCCCCACAGTGAAGCATGGTGGAGGCAGCATCATGCTGTGGGGATGTTTTTGATCGGCAGGGACTGGGAAACTGGTCAGAATTGAAGGAATGATGGATGGCACTAAATACAGGGAAATACTTGAGGGAAACCTGTTTCAGTCTTCCAGAGATTTGAGACTGGGACAGAGGTTCACCTTCCAGCATTACAATTACCCTAAGCACACTGCTAAAGCAACACTCAAGTGGTTTAAGGGGAAACATTTAAATGTCTTGGAATGGCCTAGTCAAAGCCCAGACCTCAATCCAGTTGGGAATCTGTGGTATGACCTATAGATTGCTGTACACCAGCGGAACCCATCTAACTTGAAGGAGCTGGAGCAGTTTTGCCTTGAAAAATTGGCAAAAAACCCAGTGGCTAAATGTGCCAAGCTTATAGAGACATACCCCAAGAGACTTGCAGCTGTAATTGCTGCAAAAGGTGGCTCTACAAAGTATTTACTTGGGGGGGGTGAATAGTTATGCACGCTCAAGTTTTTTGTTTCACAAGAAAAAATATATTGCATCTTCAAAGTGATAGGCATGTTGTGTAAATCAAATGATACAACCCCCCCACAAAAAAAACAATTTTAATTCCAGGTTGTAAGGCAACAAAATAGGAAAAATGCCAAGGCGGGTGAATACTTTCACAAGCCACTGTAGCCGTGGTTACATACATAACCCTTTATCTCCACCTGTGCGTGCCGGTTGGTTATTTTGGGATTTCCTCCCCCTCCCATATCCTGTTCCCACCATACTTTTAAATCCATGTCTCCCCAAATGTTAAAATGAATTATGAACTCCTCCATGTTTTGTTTGTGTTTGTAGTAGCCGCACTGCGCTGGTCTATGAATTAATAGAATTCTGAGTGTTTACAGGTTTCCAAGGTGAATTATTAGTTTCATGTTCATTCTCTAGGCTAGCCTACTACGGCACGGTGGATATCACAACAGTAGGCAGGTTTGCATTGACCCCATTGTCTTATGTCAGATGGCGTCACTCCTACGGGACGCTTGTCCCTCAATCGATCAGTGCAGGTAGAATCAACTCGCTATCTGACATGAGACAATGCATTGTTCTGTGTTTATTCTACAAAAGCAATGTCGCAAATGAAAACATAGCGACATGTGTAATGGAAACAGCTATAGGAAACATGTTCTAAAGATAGACAACTTCTGTATCCGTTCGACGGGTGGATTTTTATTTTGTCTAACTTTCTTTATTGCAAAACATTCTAATTGAAACTGTGTTTTTGGGAAAAAATTATGATTGCAGAATAAATTTGAAGGTACGCGGGGCACATGATGTCATCGCATAACTATGAAGCACCGTCTACATTTAATTCTAAATGCTTACTGCTAAATCAATTTTTCTATAAAAATGTTTCTTTGCAGGACAAGGATTGTCTTAACTTTCAAGAATGCCTGAATTGCTTCGCTTTGCTTTTCTGGTTGGCTGGTTGCAAGTTTCAACATCCAATTATTTCAGATCTACGCTACAGGACTGCAATTTTCACTGATAGAAATCCTATTAAATTACTACTATTTCTATTGCTATTCTATGGTTTCACTATGGTATAGACTGTGATAATTATTAGAAAATATTAGTCAATTCTTGCATTCTATCCATGCTGGCTTTAGTGGGCTACCTGAGACATGAAACAGATATGTCGAAAGGGCATACAATTCTTCAACCAATAACATTTTACCTAGCTTGATAAGCTAGCTAACATTGCTAATAATAAAGTTAGCTATATGCCTAACATTGACAATATGGTCAAACTAGCTACATTATACATATTGACAAGGTTGTAGTTGTCAAATGTTTTCTTTGTTGTCATCTTTTGGTTGAAAAGTTAAAAGGTCAGTGGTGAAACGTCACAACTCAGCAACTCGGGCAGTTTCCCCACTTGTAATTCCAACATGGAGGGTCATTCAAGTAAAACTTCCCAGTCGATACTAGGAATTTCCAATAACTATGATAGCATGGAAACACGGCATTATTCGTTTTTTACTACAATATTTTGTTTTATATGTGACGTCATTACGTCAAGCTGGTTTTATCAAGACAGGGTCGTTCAATGGAAACACACCCTAGCAGGCACTTGTCACATCTATTTTCTATGCAAACTTTCTAAATGTCGTCAAAAAATCACTGGACAAGTTAATGGAAACGTAGATACTGTTGCACAGGTCGTAAAGGTTTAGACAAACCCCAACTGTTGCAAACCAAATCCTAGCACAGTACCATGGGATTGTGGGGAATAATGCCGCATTCACATGCTAGTCGGAACTAGGAACCTCAGAGTTAAAATGAACGTAGAGCTTCCTATTGGTTGATTCATCTTTCTGCAACGAATTAGCAAGTTGGAAATGTCCAAGTTTCCTAGTTCCGACTAGCACATGAATGTGGCTTTACTCTCTGCTATCAACCAATCAGCATCCAGGATCCAAACCAGTTTTATAATTCTTTATTTTTGTTGTGGTGGCAACAATTTAGCAGTGGTGCAAACACTATTACTAAATGAATATAGCAGAAACCCTTCCTTTTTGTTACACTACAAATACAACTTCTGTTGTGTGACTTCTGTTTTTAGCTTATTTCTTCCCATATCAAAAGGAATTGCAAGCTAACCTTTTCTACTTTTCAACTACTATTCTACTTTTCCTCCTGTAGTTTATTTCTGTAGTTAAACTGTAGCACTAACAAAAATGTATTTTCCCTTAGTACTGCCTGCTCCAGACCAGCTTACTGTTGACTCAGTGGACACCACATCAGCTGCTGTTAGCTGGAGCCAGCCACCAGGATTGGACCAAACCCAACATCATTACCAGATCTCCTACCACTGTCCAGGGACAGAACCACACATCACTACCACATCTTCACACATCATCACTCTCTCTGACCTGCAGAGTGGGACTCAATACTCAGTCACTGTCTGCACTGTGCTGAAGAATGGAATGCAAAGTCAACTGGTGTCAACAACCCTCACCACAAGTAAGGAAGTACACTACTTAAGTATTGTCTGGGCAAAATACTGGTTTAATCAACTGTATTTAAACATAATTTGTCAATGTATTGTGACATGGAATCTACATGGAAAATACATTGGATTTGAAAAAAGTTATCAACAATCTGTTGTTTTGAGGAAAAAAACTATACCACAGGATTGTCATCATGGTAACCAAATTTCAACATAGATAACCCTTTTGTAAAATATGTTGAATTTGTACCTTTTAAAACAACGTCGGATCTTCAATGTAATATCCACTATCAGAATAAATAAACAATCGGCTGGGCAGCACCTCCTACTGGAGAACTGATCTACCCTTTTGTCTTCAAGGGTTTTAACCTTCTTCCCTGTGATATTTGTCACTGACCAAAAAATAGAAGTAAAAAAACAGGACTAAATCATATCAAACTCTATTTAAAGTGAATTTAACGTTTGATTTAGTCATGTACTTTAACTTAGATTTCTGGTTGAGATGGAGACGTGAATCCAACATATCAATTATTAATTTGTAGACAAACTGGAATTAAAGCCAGACAGTGGCACAGATGGAACTATCCAGGCAGAAGATAAATCACCTTGAAATATTGCTATTTGATTGCGTTGACAACCAAACACAATTCAATATTCCTTTTGAAATACATTAAATTGCCTATTAACTTGACGTCTTTAACTCAACCAAATTTAAAGGATGGGATTAAGCCAGTTGTTCAAATGGAATTTGGTTGTGCTTTTAGATGGTTGAAAGCATAGTGATAACACATTGGGAATTCAACTACATTTTGGCTGTCTTTTGAGTGGGTGAATGTAGGTTGTAATCTCATTGATCAACGTCTCAACCAAATACTACCCAATTATCCACGTTGAAATGATGTGGTGGCCCAGTGGGTAGTTATCAAAATGACTCTATGAACTACCGTAATTTTCGGACTATAAACCGCGCCTTTTTTCATATTTTTCGACCCTGCGGCTTATATAACGGTGCGGCTAATCTATGGATTTTTACAGCTAACGGCCACTAGAAGACCTCCTAAATCTATGGATTTTACAGGTTACAGTCCACCAACTTTAACTCTATGGGCTCTATGACGGTCCGCGCCCCCACCTTTAGCGGCGGGCTCCAGCAGGAAAAGCTGGAGGCCGGAAAAGAGTGAGACAGGTAGCGCGCAAAAGTAAAGTGGAACCGAGAGTGGTACGAGAGACAGAACGAGAGAGACAGAACGAGAGCAAGACAGACAGACATTACGAGAGCGAGACAGTTTGTCTCTTTCCCGACAATCTCCCTCTGTGCACGAACCCTTACATATGGTAATTAAACATTAAAACACCTGCGGCTTATAGTCCAGTGCGGCTTATATATGTACGCATCATTCAATATCATTCAATTTAGCTGCTGCGGCTTATACTCCGGTGCGCCTTATAGTGCGGAAAATACGGTAATCATAAAGCATGTGTCAGCATGGGATGTAAAGGTACAGTATCTTCACTGATAAGAAATATATGATGGTGATTTCCCTGGATCTTTCCTATTTCCTAATCTTCCTTTCTATTTACAGAACCCTGTCTCATGGAGCTGTTGTCAAAGACTGGACTAGAAGATCATTATGAAAACAAGCTGACGTTAAGTACTGTCCTTGAGATAAATGCTACTACTACATCAGATGAACCACTTACCACTATGCAGTCACTTCCAGGGGCCTTCCTTAATAAATTAATGATGGCAAATGTGAACGCTAGGAGTGTCAAATGTCTGACCACTGACCAGGAAGTTCCGTATTATGGAGTAGACAACCTGGACACTGACTCTGATACCAGCAATGTCATTAATCCACTGGACCTGATTACAGCCCTGTTTCTGTGCTCAGATGGTTTCCTGCAGCAGGAGATGGTCCAGAAAATGTCAATGTGTCAGTTTGCTGTTCCTCTCCTGCTGCCAAACTGTGACACAGAACAAAGCACTTTGATGCTGTGGGCCCTGAGGGACATAGTGAAGAAGTTTAGATCCTCTTCACAAACGGCCACAAATGCTTTCGTGGAGGAGAGAATAGTTCTCTCTGATATTCCTATGGTGTCTTTTGTTAGGCTAGGAGAGAGCAGCTTGTCCAAGTCTCAGATTTTGAACAAGTTGCTTAGTAACCCTCAACAGTACCATGATACATTTGTTCATCATGATATGGAATGTGGCGATGTACCTCAGAGGATTTCAGATGGTCTAGTTGAAATCAGCTGGTACTTTCCATGTGGGAACAGAAACATAGACATGTTCAAAGAACCTTTCACTGTGGCCAATCTCAGAGGAGACATCAGGTCCTCTGAAACACAGTTCTCCTTTCTGTGTCAAACATCAGCTGCAGTTTACATTTTCATTGATGATTTCGAGGCAGATCTCAAGGTTTTGGAAGGAAAAAGCACAAAAGCAGAGTTATTTCTGGTTGTCAACTCTCAGAGAAAAACATTCAAGGTAGACACATTGAAGAAAATGATCACACAATACAGTATCAAAGAAACAAATGTGATTGTGAAAAAGAAGCAGAATGATGCAGAATTTGTCAAAACCCTGCAGTCATCTGTGGGTGACATCATCAAAAAAAGTAAAAACAGACTGACAATTGAAAACATGGCTGCCGTGGCTCATCAGTTTGGGATTCTGATTGATGAAGACGGTGAGTGTCAGAGTGCCAGGACGATGGCAGATGAAATCACCAGGAACATCACAGACACAATTAAATTCAAAGATGAACAGCTACCCTTACAAGGCCAAATCTGGAAAGAGCTTTCCCAGTTGGAAAAGGAGAGGTGTAGGCTGAGAAAAGCAGGGGATGCAGACATTGAACACTACAAGAGCTCTCTGAAGAAAAAGGAGGAGGAATTGAGAAAGAAGCAAAATCAATTTGAAATGTCAGATGCAATGGCAAGCTTCATTTTCGGAATGTCAAAATCAGGACCTGAGCGATCCTATTTCCTCAAATGGATGCGGATAAATCTGGACAATCTGTCACTGCAGAACCTGTCTGTTTTGCGGGACCAGTACAAAGATCTTTGCCAACATTCTCCGGAGAAAAAAGATGACATTAAAGATTTGGATAAGCAATTATCTAACTGTTCATTAGGTCTTGAACACTTTCTTCGTGAGTTGGGCCAGTTATATGAAGCTTCCTGCTCCCTCCCTGAAAGTAGCCTACAAAGGAAACAGATGGAGCATCTTCCTGGATTGTGTGCTCAGATGCTGTTGGATGGTTTCCCCATTGAGCTTGTGGATGGAGATGCATCAAATATCCTCTAAAATGGATATCAGCTGTACTGACTCAGCTTCATATCTTGTCCAATCCAACAGCAAGATCCGGGTGGTCTCAGTTTTAGGGGTCCAAGGCATAGGGAAGTCCACTCTCCTCAACACCATGTTTGGGGTCCAGTTTGCTGTCAGCAGTGGAAGATGCACCAGAGGGGCCTTCATGCTACTGATAAAAGTCAACAAAGAACTCAAGGAGGAGCTGAAATGTGACTTCATCATGATCATTGACACAGAGGGATTGAAATCACTAGAGCTGGCTCAACTAGATGATAGCCATGAACATGACAATGAATTGGCCACACTGGTGATTGGACTCAGTGATGTTACAATTATCAACATCGCCATGGAGATCTCCACAGAGATGAAAGACATTCTACAGATTGTTGTTCATTCTTTTATCAGGATGAAGGAAGTGGGGAAGAAGCCAGTATGTCATTTTGTGCATCAGAATGTGTCAGACATGTCTGCTCATGACAACAACATGAGGGACAGGAAGAAGTTGTTGGAACAGTTGAATGAAATGACCCTGGCAGCAGCCAGAATGGAGAAGAAGGAGAATATCACCAAGTTCACTGATGTGATGGAGTATGATCCAGACACAAGTAGCTGCTACATCCCAGGACTCTGGCATGGGACTCCCCCTATGGCTCCAGTCAATGATGGATACAGTGAGGCTGTGTACAACTTCAAGAAGACCTTGATGAAAGATTTCAGAATCTGTCAGAGACATGATGATTTGACACATTTCCTGAAGTTGACACAAAGGTTGTGGGAGTCTGTAAAATTTGAGAATTTAATCTTTAGTTTCAGAAACTGCTTAGTTGCGGATGCATACTCCAGATTATGCTCGGAGTACAATGGTTGGGAATGGGCCTTCCAGAAAGAGATGTATACATGGATGATGAGTGCTGAAACTAAAATATCCAATATTGGCATGACAGATCAAAATCCCCAGAAGTCCATAAAATATGTGCTTAAAGACTTGTTGAGAGAAGCATCTGAGAAGCTTGCAAAGGGAGAAAAGGAAATCCAAGACAATCTAGTAAAATACTTTAAAAAGCAAGATGGCCATGTCAATCTGGTGGAAAAATACAAGGAGGACTTTGTGTGTAGTGCTAAAACACTGAGACGAGAGACAGAAAACACAGTGAAGAACAAACTGCAATGAGCTGTTGAAACCAAAGAGGGAATGACAGAACGGAACAACATCAAGAGCTCTCAGACAAGTACAATGGAAAAGCATGTTTTGACTCTGCTGCAGTACTGTAGACAGAACAAATCTGGTCTATCAGATGAGGCCCTCTGTGAAGAGTTTGAAAACATGTGGAGGAACACTCTATCTGAGATTCACTTCAAAGGACTCCCAAGAAGAGATGTGGCTCAAGATGCCTTCCTCATGTTACGTGAGAATCTGTTTATGAAGGGGAGTCATGCCAACAAGATGTTGGTTGGAAAAAGTCTTTTGGATTGTGGGAGAAAAGCCTTTGTTTTGGAATCAGAGAGTTTGTGGCAGCATACTAATATCTTCCTAAAGCACTGGGATCCCGACCATCACAGGAAGAAACTACAAGACCTCTGTGATGACATCATAAAACAGTGTCAGGAGTTTATAACCCAGAGGGTGAAAAGCAAAACAGATTACCATGACACTCACATCAAAGAACTGCTTAGAATAATTGACAAAACATTGCAACAACACACACAAGTTAAAGCCAGTGAGGAATGTGAGGTTTCTCTCAAACAACACATATGTGGCAAAGCAGCCAGAGAGTTTCAGAAGATGCATGATGATTTCATTGAAGTCAATGACCCAAGGAATTGTCTGGAAAAGTCTAAGAACAAGTACCTTACTGAGTTCAGAGACTTGTTTCATAACTGAGACAAGTGCCTAAAGAAAGCTGAGGAGTTCACAAAGCTCTGTTTGCAGCCAGCTGTACAGGTCTATGTGACCAAAATGATTGGTCCTGATGTGGTTGATGAAGTGAAGATCGGTAAAGGGTCAGAGGCTTACAGCACTCGAAGTGCTTTCCAGTTCTCCATTTTGAAAAAGCTCCTGACTGATGGAGAATATCAGAAATATAAAGAGTACATTAACCATTATGAAAGGTTTGTGAAGGACTGGCTGTTTGACCACATTGTCCAACAACTCTCAAAGGACAACAGTCTGAAGAAATTGGAGAATAAACATCTTTCAGAGATAGTCAAGATAATCACTGTGGCAATTTCAAACATCAGAAACACAACTAGCACTGTAAAAGATATCAAGACATTCATTCAGAACATCTGCTGTGCCCTTGAAGAAAAGCTTGTTTTTCCAAAGGATGCTCTGGATTCCATCATGACTCTAAACTACTCTACTAACACAGCACAGTTTGCTGACTACCTCACAGTGTTTGTGGGAGAAATGGAGCAGTCACTGGCAGCTGAGTACGTTCAGGGAGGAGACATCAAAAATAGACTCAGATCTCTGCCATTCAAGCCTCAGGACAAGATGTTCACCAATCTGTTTGGCTGTGGAGAGGTATGTCCTTTTTGCAGTGCACCCTGTGAAGCAGGGGGGAAGGAGCATGCCAAACACTTTACCTCCATTCACCGTCCACAAGGAATCAGTGGTTGGAGGAATGTAAAGACAAACAAGTTACTAACTCGCATATGTTCATCCTCTGTGATTAGTAACAATACATTCAAGACCACCCTGACAGAACACAACTATCACCCCTACAAGGAATACCAGACATATTACCCTAAGTGGATCATAACTGGAGATTCCAGCATCAAGGCATCAGACTACTGGAAGTATGTGATGGCCACATTCAATAAGAGAATTGCTACAGACACATATTCACTCCCTGCTGATGTCCCAGGGGACTGGAAGGCATTCACATTTGACGATGCAATGAAGAACTTGAAGGGCTCCTTCAAAATGTAAGACTAGTATAAAACTAGCTATAAAAAGTCTCTAGTTGTCGACATGACAACCATTCAAAGATGTCAGACTTGACAACCAGAAATAACTTTCATGACATGGATATATCACAGAATCAAAATATGTGAAATAATGTACAGATCTGTCAAAACCCAATGCAATTTTGAAAAGGAAAACTGCAGCACGACAAGTCATAATTACGGATACATTGATAAATTATATAAAAACTTTGCAATTTACAGATCTGATGTTCCATAACGAAATAGCTAACACTTTGAGTTTTATGGTAAAGGAATACACTATAATCAAGTAATAAAAAAAAAATCATGACGTCAATGTAATTAAAGCATTTTAAGATGATTCAGAAATCACACAAAAGGCAAGAAAAGTCAACGTGAAAACCAACAGGTTAACCAACAGATTCAGAGTGTTTTACTTGATAATGTCCATAAATAAACACAATACAGGTAACTAATGAGTTAGTCTGACATTGAGTATTTCTTTTCAATTATAATAATAATATTTATCTAATTTGCCATCTAACCTATGGCTTGATATGCCTTAATCACATATTATGAAGAGACTGCATCATGTAGCAGTAAACGGTTGGCTTGGATTTAGTTTCTCTTATTTTACCTGTTACATTTTCATCTTAATGCCATGTTTTATTTGGAGAATATGCATTTGTTGTTTCATATACAGGTATTACACATTTATTGGTCTTTTAAATAATTTACTTCAACAAGAATGATTACTAAGTAGACTTAAAAGATAATGTTTTTAATTGATCACACCTTCAAATAGTGATTTATTAAATGACTTCATTGCTTTGAACACATTAGTTTGGATACAGTGTAATTCATAATCAGTGACCATCATTAATACTCTTCAGGTATGCTAGGTGTATACAGTATGTTTTGAAGTACAGCACTCTGTTTGTTTTGAATGCTAATGATTATGATGATGATGTTTGTTGATAATGGTGATTATACATTTGGCGGTTGATAAATATTATATTGTTGATTTTCTTTTTGGTGTTGATAATGATGATGTTTTTTTGTTGATGATGACAATTTAATTTCTGTGATTATTTTTTAAAATAATTATGGTGATTTTCTTTTTGTTGATGATGATGGTGATTTTCTATTTGTAGTTGATGATGTGGGATTGAACTCTCTAGAGCCTGCAGTGAACGGCTTTCAGTTGGCCAAACTATCACCATGATGAAAACAAAAAAAAGTTTAGCTGGACTGTTCAAATATATTAATATTGTTTATGATCTCTTACAAATGTTATTTTGCCTGCAGTGAAAACACACATACATTGTACCTTGCAGACATATTGTGAAATCATGCAAATTGTTGAAATTGAAAGTAAAAATGCCTTTCCATTGTGTACTATCTTATTGATAGCAATAATGAATAAAAACCAATCAATTAAAAACATTAGTTGGTGTCATGAAATACTGTCCATCAATAGAACACCAGAATTGCTTGTTCACTTGGAATCTGTTGTAGACCGTTTTAATCAAATATTAGACAAATAAAGGCACATAATGTGCATATCTAGGGGGATATGTATCGAATAAAATTTTATTTGTCACATGCACCGAATACAACAGTGAAATGCTTACTTACAAGCCCTTAACCAACAATGCAGTTTTAAGAAAAATAAGTGTTAAGTAAAAAATAGATAAGTGAAAAATAAAAATTATTAAAATAACAGTAGCGAGGCTATATACAGGGGGTACCGGTACAGAGTCACTGTGCGGGGGTAGAGGTTAATTGAGGTGATATGTACATGTAGGTAGAGTTCAAGTGACTATGCATAGATAATAAACAGCGAGTAGCAGCAGCGTAAAAGAGGGGGTGGGTGGGGGGGTGATGCAAATAGTCCGGGTAGCCATTTGATTAGCTGTTCAGGAGTTTCATGGCATGGGGGTAGAAGCTGTTAAGAAGCCTTTTGGACCTAGACATGGCACTCTGGTACCGCTTGCCATGCGGTAGCAGAGAGAACAGTCTATGACTAGGGTGGCTGGATTCTTTGACAATTTTTAGGGCCTTCCTCTGACACAGCCTGGTATAGAGGTCCTGGATGGCAGGAAGCTTGGTCCCAGTGATGTACTGGGCGGTACGCACTACCCTCTGTAGTGCCTTGCGGTCGGAGGCCGAACAGTTGCGATACCAGGCGGTGATGCAACCAGTCAGGATGCTCTCGATGGTGCAGCTGTATAACTTTTTGAGGATCTGAGGACCCATGCCAAATCTTTTCAGTCTCCTGAGGAGGAATAGGCTTTGTCGTGCTCTCTTCACGACTGTCTTGGTGTGTTTTGACCATGATAGTTCGTTGGTGATGTGGACACCAAGGAACTTGAAGCTCTCAACCTGTTCAGAATAGTCTGGGTAGCCATTTGATTAGCTGTTCAGGAGTCTCATGGCTTGGGGGTAGAAGCTGTTAAGAAGCCTTTTGGGCCTAGACTTGGCGCTCCGGTACCGCTTGCTGTGAGGTAGCAGAGAGAACAGTATGATTAGGGTGGCTGAATGGCAGGAAGCTTGGCCCCAGTGATGTACTAGGCCGTACGCACTACCCTCTGATCTAACTGGGGATAGAATAATGTCAAACATGATACGTTCACCAGTAAGTTTAGTTAGACTTGATTGGCATATGAGCTAGAAATCTAGCTACCGCGGTAGATAATGTCCACTAGCTAGCGTCTAATAACAGGGGAAACAAAAAGTGTTGTGAATTGGGCACAGAGCCATGTTTTTTTTGTCCTACCAGATCCACTAGGAGGTTCTAGATGGTATCTCTGTCCTTTTGACTGTTGATGGATGTCCGGTTCAGGTCCCAGGCTCCCAATGACTGTCATGATTATTTATAAGTTAATTGCAATTTGCTCTTTAGCGCCATCTGCTCAGTACCTGATAGACGGGGTGGTTGTTTTGCAACCAAAACGATGCACATGCAACCATGTGGCAACACAGAGAAGGTTGGCTTAGATTGTTAAAAACATTAATACATTTGCACAATGACCACTTGTTGTCTCTCAAATACATCGTTACGGATGATGGTTAGCTAGCTAGCGAATATAAGCCATATTTACATTGACATGAAATCAGTCAAAACACCTCAAAACAAGACATGGTATCAATAACAAGCTGAAATTAGCCACTTATTTTTCCCCACATGGGAGTTTGTTGTCATTCTTGCCAGCAATCTGGCCATCCAGAAACACAACAGGCTGACTTCTGCCCCATGGAAGCGCAAACATCGTTTTCATGACGTTGTTAGCCAACGCATCTATAGAGCAGACCTAGAAGACCTGCTCTTTCATTTAAACGCCCCAGGACGGTCCATTTACTCTGTGCTATGAAAATCATGTTATGAAATCCTGCAATCTCATTGCTGCAGTCCCCCCCCTCCCCCTTGTTTAAAACTCTTAATATTCTTTTTATTTTTTAACAGTAAAATTAACGACATTTTAAACAACCCTTGAATTATCCACCTCAGTTTCGAACGTTGCTGGTAAGGGCACAGACAAACAACGGAAGTGATGGATTCAACTTCCGCTCTTCCCTACTCCAAATCAGACCAACCAACTCGTCTCGCCTATCAGCTGATAAATGAGTGAGAAGGCTATCCAAAACATCCAATGTCTCTGAGTTTTTCAATCTGCAGTACGCAATCGTCGGGACCAGGAACATCCACCTCACCATGCATGGACCTAGCATGACAAAAAGAAGAACCCAGCAATGTAACAGTACCGGACAAAAGAACAGGTTTACCGTCCTCTGTGGACTCACACTGTTCGGCCCCAGAGGAACGTGTGTAATAGGGTTTTGGCAGATTTACATGGCACAGTTGGTGCGCTTTCTTCCGTTCCAGAGTGGCAACTAGATAGTTTTGCTCAGTGCACTGGCGCAGTACCGTATATGGACCTTGAAACTTGGCGTGAAAAAGAGAACCAACAATTGGCAGCAGAGCAAGAACCTGGTCACCTGGACTAAAGTGATGAGGCTTAGATTGCAGATAAAATATGCCTTTCATCCTCCCTTGTGAAGATGATAGCTCCTCTTTAGCCATCTCACCAGCAGTGTACAGGCGTCGCCGGAGATCACATACATAAGATAACAGAGACTGAGGTGGCTCAGAAAACTTCCAGTCATCCTGGAGTACCGCTAGAAGTCCACAAACACTATGTCCGAACACATTTGGACTGAAACCCTCTCTCCTGTGAAACCTCCCTGGCGGCTAACAGTAACCAAGTCAACCCCTCCTCCCAATCCTAATCCATCTCCATACAATAAGCTCTCAACAAAGGCTTACGTGTTTGATGGAAATGTTCCAGCTCTCCTTGACTCTGCGCGTGATAGGCGCTAGCAAAATTATGTTTAATATGGAGCTGTTGGAGAACCTGACCAAACAGATTAGAGGTGAAATTAGAACCTTGATCACTATGAATAATCTTTAGGGATTCCAAACAGTGAGATAAACTAAGTCAAAGCTTTTAGCACAGACTTAGTGGTGATGGATACCGGAGAGGATAGGCAGCAGGAAACCTAGTGGTCTGACGCATCACAGTGAACAGGTAACTACTACCATTCTTAGAGCGAGGCAGAGGGCCAACAGTCAATAATCAGATACTCAAAAGGTTGGCTGAGTACGAGAATAGGAAACAGTGGTACTGGCTTAATAGCTTGATTAGGTTTACCCGTTAATTGACAGGTGTGACAGGTGTGACAGGTTTTGATGAACGCAGAAACATCCCTCTTTAACCTAGGCCAAAATAAATGTCTCAGTATGCGATTGTAGGTTTTCCTCATGCCCAGATGTCCAGCAACATCGTCGTGGGAAGTTTTCAGCACCAACTCACAATGCTTAACTGGTACCACAACCTGAATAATTGGCTCTCCCACAAAACTACTACCATGAGGCACCCATTTTCTCATCAGGACATCATCCTTAAGAAAATAGCCATGGGCGACATCTCCCAACTGTTCCACAGGCACAATTTTGTCACGCAACTCTTATAATGTGGGGTCAGCCCGTTGCTCTTTGAAAATAGTGACAGATTTTTTTTGTACCATCATCATTAGCCGGCGCTGTGACCAGGTCGCCACGGCTCATGGAACGCTTCACCGCGCATGCAGAGAACACCTCTGGGAAACTCAGAGGCTGTACACTCTCATCGGGAATCCCTACAAATGACGGCTTACAGGAAACCACTGGAGGTGGAGACACGATAGGCCATACACGATCACCAGCTAAGTTATTCCCAAGGATAACGTCAATACCCTCTATAGGCAACAAAGTACGCACCCCTACAACTACCTCGCCTTTCACCAGTTCAGAATCCAACATCAGTTTATGTAATGGAACTGAGAGTGTTCACACCGATTCCCCTAATTCAAACACTATTCCCTGAATCAGTCTCAGCAGAGAAGGGTAACACAGACTCTAACACAAATAACTCAGAGGCATCTGTGTCCCTTAGGATCTTCACTGGCACTAGGTCATTACTTCCTAACATAGACACAAAACCGTCCATAATGAAAGGTAAATAATCTGTGACAATTGGGACTTTCACATGCACCTGGGCATGAGACAGAGTGAACTGATGTGGGACAGGCGCTGCTAACGCCGTAGGCCTAGGTTGAACGTTAGCGCGAGTACTGAATTTACCCTTAGACCTGATAACAGGACATTCATTTTTCCAATGACCTGAACCCTGACAGTAGTGACACACTTGACCAAAGTCAGCTTTACCACGGGAGCCATGCTCAACCCTAGACGAATGAAGCTCTGCCTGTGAACCAGAGTATCTCCGTGGACAAGACCCAAATCTTTCTGAACGTCCCCACTCACTCCGAATACGGGATCTGCAAAGCCAGTTTTGTGAGTCAAAACATACTTGTCCGCCAAAACCGCAGCTTCAGAGACAGTCTTCACTTTTTGTTCATTAATGTACGTGGCTATTCGATCAGGGATTGTGTCCTTAAATTGCTCTATCATAATCAGATCACACAGCCCCTGGAAAGTTTTAACCGCAGAGGCGGAACATCAGCGATTAAACTGTGAAGATAACTCTCGCGCAAATGTGGTAGAAATATTTAACTCAAAAGTTTCTCTCAAAAAACTGGAGCTTGTGAATTCAGAATAGACTTTATTAAAGCGTAACAAAGCCGAGCTGGTCCATGGATCAACTGCCTGCCCTGACTCGGAGCTCTCCTTTTATACAGACACAATGCATAGTCATGCTTATACAACCTACACAGTTACTCCATTATATGTACAAAATGAATATCCTTCGGTGTCACATGTTGTTTACTCACGAGGGCTACATGCGCTTCTCTAAATGGGGCCTCTGTCACTTATCTCAATATATTGGTGGCGTGACTCAAGAAATTATATACATACGTATGTTAAAGAACAATCACACTCTGTATTGACTATATTCACTATCCAGGCATGCATCTGGAGTACAAAGTATCAATCATGTTCATTCTGTTTTACCCTTATCATTTCATAACACATTATAAAACATATCAATTAATACTTAAACATGGTTTACACATGTCATGTTCATAACCCATTCTCAACCACATACATTTAAGCCTTTCCCAACATCTGTCACGCCCTGACTCAGGGGACGCTTATATGTTGAGTCAGGGTGTGTATATTCCTTGTTGTGCTTTTTCTATGTTTGGGATCTAGTATGTGTGGATCTATGTTGGCCGGTGTGGTTCCCAATCAGAGGCAGCTGTCGCTCGTTGTCTCTGATTGGGGGCCATACTTAGGCAGCCTATGGGCACTATTGAGTTGTGGGATCTTGTTCCTTTTAAGGTATGTTGTGTGTGCTACCTTGGACTTCAGGTTTCGTTTCGTTTATTGTTTTGTCGAGTGTTTATTGGTTTAATAAACATGTACGTATATCACGCTGCGCCTTGGTCTGTCCCGTCATTCAACGAGCGTGACAACATCCATCCTCCCAGGACCTTGAGCCACTATGGGTTTTCCTTGTGACTATGTGCATGTGCCTATGTGTGTCAAGTCATAAGCACAAACAAGTGCGAACACTAGTTCCATTGTTACTCCAATCTCCACACAGCTACAATGAGAAGTTGTATCTCCATCACATGTCATTGACATACCCAGACCAACTGCAGGGAGTTAGTGGGAAGCATCCATTATCAGAAGCACAACGTTTGCACTAAATAAATGTCTCTGCTCTGTTTTAACCCTTTAATTGGTTCTTAATCCATAAGCATTTAAGGCAAATAGGCGTTTCATTCTACAACATACTACTAGAAAATCATCCATAAAAACTCAACATGAGTCTGTTTGTCAACCCTTTTTCAAGTTCTAAATCGTTGGCGGTAAGCCTCAGGAACCAATTCGTAAATCTGTAACACTGTCGGCTACACCAAGATTAATATGCTTCCTGCACATTACCAGTCAACACACACTGCAACATTAAAGTGTGATCAGAGTCAGGCCAACTCCTAGCGTCAGCAACACGCTCAAAAAACGAAAATAACGTCTCCAGCTCATTCTCATTAAATTTTGGCAACAGCCGTAAGTTTCCAACAATGGCAAATGAGAGAGGACGTGTTGTTGGATTTGCCCCAAACATAAGGCTTTGCATTTAGGCCAAAAAGTGTATTCCTTTGCTTTGTTTCTTGCTCATTATTACATACAATATGCATGTTTTGGATTGTTGTATTCTGTATATTTGTGGAAGGACTTAAACTGATCTGTGGAAGGAGTTAAACTGTAGCAATAACAATGTATTTTCCCTTAGTACCTCCTGCTCCAGATCAGCTGAATGTTGCCTCTATGGACACCACAACGGCTGCTGTGAGCTGGAGCCAGCCACCAGGATTGGACCAAACCCAACATCAATACCAGATCTCCTACCACTGTCCAGGGACAGAACCACAGATCACTACTACATCTTCACACAGCATCACTCTCTGACCTGAAACCTGCAACTAATTACTCAGTCACTGTCTGCACTGTGCTGGAAAATGGAAGGCAAAGTCAAGTGTTGTCAACAACCCTCACCACAGGTAAGGAAGTACCATACCTAAGTATTATTAAAAACAAAGAAATATTTTTAGTGACCATAGGCATTGGTCTAATTCATACTCTCAATAATGTGATTTGTACCGCATACAAGGTAGAGTATTGGATTCTGTACCCACCACCAGGCCTGGAATTGTGTAACGTTAGTGGCAAGGCCATTTGGCCTTCAAGAGGTGCCCAATCTGCCAGGGCACAAAGGCCATCTGCTAGGGCACCAAGGCCCTTAACTAAAATGGCCAACTCAATTGATTTGAAAACAGAAAAACACTAGCTATTCTGTTATGAAAAACATATGTCTATGTAAATGTACATCAGAGATGTTCACAAGTCTTTGAGGTAGAGTCTAAGTCAAGTCTCAATTATTTTAGGGCCAAGTCTAAGTCAAGTCACAAGTCCCGTTTGGCTTTCTGCTTGCTGTGGGTTAGATCTATAAACTTTGTAAATTATTTGAAGAGAATCCCTTCATTAGTCCATACTTGTATGAAAGAAAGCACATCAGGCACGTGGTCCTCTGTAGCTCAGCTGGTAGAGCACGGTGCTTGTAACGCCAAGGTAGTGGGTTCGATCCCCGGGACCACCCATACACAAAAAAATGTATGCACGCATGACTCTAAGTCGCTTTGGATAAAAGCGTCTGCTAAATGGCATATTATTATTATAAATCAAAATAAATTTTATTTAAAAATGTAGACAGTTTACATGAATAAAAGTAACTGTGCCGGATATAAAAAAAAGCTAACAGCACATTTTAAAGTGTGTGGTATTTTGTGGCAGACATTGTCTATATTTCACTTCATTCTGTCACACAAACAGAACATATGTAGGGGAGGGAAGATAAAGGACAAGTATAAATGTAAACTAAAATGACTGACAACTGTTCAATAACTGCACTACTAAAGTGTTCTATATACCTAGAATATACTTACTGACCTGGACACTTAACAACAGAAACACCATTTCCTGTAACAAGTAGAAAATTACGTCCTGTGCCCTAAGACAGAAAACATTTCTGTTGCAGACAGGTTACATTTCAGAAAGATCAAGTTTGTCAGCGTTGTTGCTCTGAGCCTGGCACGATGAGGGCGCATTATGAGGCCTCCATGACTAAACACTCTCTCCACTGGGGCACTGGTGGCAGGCACAGCCAACACTGTCATTGCTACCTGCTTGAGCCTTGGAAAGTATTTCACATGGATTCTCCATAAATCCAAGCAATCAACTTCATTTTCATCAGAAGATACTTGACTGTAGCGAATAATCTCTGCTCTGCTCTGCTCTTCTTGCTGATCTTGTTGCCGTAGCCAGAGAACGGTCTGGAGGTTTTGGCAGGTGGTTGTTCTTCTTCTTCTCCACTACTGCTCTCCGTAACGGTGACTTTCTGTGCCTCAGCCAAAACAAGGTCTGAAATAAATTCATAAAATGATGTATATAATCAAGAATATAACAGGATACATTATACATGAAAACAAATCATTATTATTTGAATGAAAGTGGCATAGAAAACGTTGCATGTTGCAATGCGTTGTACCTACCAATCAGACACTCCTTCCATTCAGCTTTATCTTCATGTGGTATGAGGACATCATGATCAAGCCAGAACAGGCAGAAAGATGGGTCCAGCAGTGCAGCCATTATGTATACATTGTCACCAAATGGAAGTTTTGTTGCCTGTTCATCCGAGTGCTCCATTCTGACATTCACAAACACCCCATGGAATCAACGTTTGAGGGACTGCTGCAGTGGTTTTACTAGACTGACTAGGTGACGACTTGTGCTCAGTATACTTTGCAGATGATAGTTTGAGTGACAGTAAACAAGGAAGGGCAGCACTGAGAGTCAACACTTTTCTCCCCCTGAGTAAGGTCGGTGGCCTGGACAAAAGGGTCCAAAATGTCCACTAGCTCCAATAGCTGGCTCCATTCCCTTGGTGATAAGCAGAGCTCCTTGTGTCCTTGGGCCTCAAGTATAGTATTGAGGCTTTGTTGATTCAGATTGGTGACTGCTTTAACAAGCCGGAGGATGGAATTCCATCTGGTGGACACAGCAGCAGGGATACTTTCACGATTGGCTCCGAACTCAGCTTCAAATGCTTCTTTCAGACCACAGGTAGTATGTAGTAAGCTGCAAAGTTTAGTTACCTTAGCCATCACACTGTTTATGATTTTTTGTTTCCTTTAGTCCATCTCTAATCACCAGTTGTAATGAATGGGCAAAGCACTGTAAGCACTGTTGCCCTGCAGTTGGTTTGGATAGCTTCAACATCAGCATTGTATTCTTCACCAAATTCTTCCCATAGGCTAGGGTTATCGACATCATCATCATCATCATCATCATGATCATTGCTTGCTTTGGGGAAACAAACTGTGAAGGCCTTTTTCATATTTGCAGCGTTATCACATATGATATAATCTAATTTATGTGTTATGCCAAAATTATCACATATTACTTCAAATGTATCACTGATTCTTTCCCCAGTGTGTGACCATGTGAATCTATCACAGTTCAACAGAACTGACTCCAGTCTGGAAGTTATTTTCTCTTCCATGGCCATGTAATGGGCCATTACTCCCATGAAGCCCCTCATGGTCCTGTCAGTCCATATATCTACAGTGACAGACACTGATTCTGCCTTCTCTAGGGCACTTTTGATTGTAGCCTCTTTGTTCAGTGTTAAGTCATGCAGGCGCCTGGTCAACGTGGGCCTACTTACTGGTCTATATTTGTCATCTACCACTGACATGAAATGCCTAAAGTGAGGGTTGTCCACTAAGGACATAGGCAGGTTGCAGGAAATGATCAGGTCTTGCAGTATAGCCTCTGTTATGGCCTTCTGCCTGGGGTGGCCCTGGCTGTACACATGGACACCTGTGGTGGTCAAGAATGAGTCAATGCTGCTCTGTCCTTCTGTCCCTGCGCTGGCCACCTTTGCTTTGCAGAATTCAGTGAACCTGCAGATGAACAACATGATGGATAGTTGTTGCTGACTTGAGATGGAAGTACAAGGACACAAACAAATATATATGGTCTATGGGATTTTTCAGCAGAAATGTCCAAGAGTTGCATGCTATGAATTCTCGTTTTATACTAAGTTACTTCCTAGGACCAGGCTACAACAGAAAGTATATTAAATCCCATAGCGATATGCATATCGCTGAGATGTAATTTAATAATCTCTGCTAACAAGTAGGCCTAGCTATCTGACAACCCACCTCTTAAACTTTCGAGAAATATTCAACAGTAATACATTTCCAGTTAGCTAAAGAGTTAGCTGCTCCAGAGCGCTCCCCATCCACACCTGTATTTAGGGAGTTTCTCCCATTCTTCTCTGCAGATCCTTTCAAGTTCTGGCAGGTTGGATGGGGGAGCGTCGCTCCACAGCTATTTTCAGGTCTCTCCAGAGATGTTCTATCGGGTTCAAGTCCGGGCTCTGGTTGGGCCAATCAAGGACATTTAGAGACTTGTCCTGAAGCCACTCCTGCGTTGTCTTGGCTGTATGCTTAGGGTCGTTCTCCTGTTGGAATGTGAACCTTTGCCCCAGTCTGAGGTCCGGAGCGGTTCTGGAGCAGGTTTTCATCAAGGATCTCTCTGTACTTTGCTCCGTTCATCTTTCACTCAATCCTGACTAGTCTCCCAGTCCCTACCGCTGAAAAACATCCCCACAGCATGATGCTGCCACCCCCATGCTTCACCGTGGTGATGGTGCCAGGTTTCCTCCAGACGTGACGCTTAGCATTCAGGCCAGAGTTCAATCTTGGTTTCATCAGGTTAGAGTATCATTGTTTCTCATGGTCAGAGTCTTTAGGTGCCTTTTGGCAAACTCCAAGCGGGCTGTCATGTGCCTTTTACTGAGGAGTGGCTTCTGTCTGGCCACTCTACCATAAAGTCCTGATTGGTGGAGTGTTGTAGAGATATTTGTCCTTCTGGAAGGTTCTCCCATCTCCACAGAGGAACTCTCGAGCTCTGTCAGAGTGACCATCAGGTTGTTGGTCATCTCCTGACCAAGGCCCTTCTCCCCCGATTGCTCAGTTTGGCCGGGTGGCCAGCTCTAAGAAGAGTCTTGGTGGTTCCAATCTTCATTGTTTAAGAATGATGGAGGCCACTGTGTTTTTGGGGTTCTTCAATGCTGCAGAAATGTTTTGGTACCCTTCCCCAGATCTGTGCCTCCACACAATCCTGTCTCGGAGCTCTACAGACAATTCCTTCGACCTCATGGCTTGGTTTTTGGTCCCATTCAGTCCCTTTGCTATGAAAAGCATTCCATGTGAAGCTGGTTGAGAGAATGCCAAGAGTGTGCAAAGCTGTCATCAAGGCAAAGGGTGGCTATTTGAAGAATCTCAAATCTCAAATATATTTTGATTTGTTTAACACTTTTTTGGTTACTACATGATTCCAAATGTGTTATCTCATAGTTTTGATGTCTTCACTGTTATTCTACAATGTAGAAAATAGTAAAAATAAAGACAAATCTTGAATGAGTAGGTGTTCAAAACGTTTGACCGGTACTGTAAGTGAAAACGACTTGGGATACACCAAGGGGACGGCACTGGTGCAGCAGATGCGAGAGAATTTAGAGGGATCATCCTAATGTTCCCCGGTACAACAGTGGTCTTCTCAGTTATCACGCAGAGGAGGAGCTGGATGTTCCAGTGGGACCACAAGTTAAACAAGTGCATAGAAGGACAGCGCTCCGTCAATCAGCTAGTGTACGCATTTCTCTGTGTCAGGGGCATGCACACAATCCGCCACTTAAGCAGTGTGTCCCTGGGATTTACCCTAAGGATGGAGTTCATCTGACGGATGACGTCAACAATGTATTCCTTGAGAGTTTGAGAGTTGGTCTCTCTACCGTTCTCTCCCCCGTAGCAGTAGCAAGATGCGCAGTATTACACACACTATACTCCCTGTCCATTGTCACTCAACGATGCTCAACGAACCCAAAGACTATTGGAAAGTTTATATAACCTTGACTAGTTATCAAAATAACTCTAACGTAAATGAGCTCATCATAATAGATGTGTCTAAAACATCCAGTCAGCGGCAGTCTTGTGGGCGAAAACAGCTCGTGATAAGATGTCAAAGGAGAATGGCAAGCATCGTGTAAGCTAACAGGCGGGCCACAAACAGGCAAATAGACGCGCAGTACAACAGTGGTGTGAAGAACGGCATCTCTGAATGCAAAACCCGTCGGTACTTGTCATGTATTGGCTATTGCAGCAGACGACCACACCGGGTTCCACTCCTATTAGCTAAAAACAAGAAGTGGCTCCACTGGGCAAGCAATCACCAAAACAAGTCAGGATTTGGCATGAGCAGCATGAATCCATGGCCCTATCCTGCCTGGTGTCAAATAATAATGTTTTTATTTTATCTTTATTTAACTAGGCAAGTCAGTTAAGAACAAATTCTTATTTACAATGACGGCCTACCCCGGCCAAATCCGGACGACGCTGGGCCAATTGTGTGCCACCCTATGGGACTCCCAATCACAGCCGGATTGTGATACAGCCTGGAATGGAACCAAGGTCTGTAGTGATGCCTCTAGCACTGAGATGCAGTGCCTTAGACCGCTGTGCCACTCGGGAGCCCATAAATGGTGTGGGGAATGTTTTCCTGGCACATATTAGGTCCCTTGATACTAAATGAGCAATGTTTCCATGCCCCAAAGAATTCAGGATGTTCTGGAGGCAAAAGGGGTCCTACCCGGTATTAAACTTGCCACTAAATGTATTTCTGTAGTTAAACTGTAGCACTGACAACAATGTATTTTCCCTTAGTACCCCCTGCTCCAGGCCAGCTGACTGTTAACTCAGTGGACACAACATCAGCTGTTGGTAGCTGGAGCCAGCCACCAGGATTGGACCAAACCCAACATCATTAACAGATCTCCTACCACTGTCCAGGGACTGAACCACACATCACTACCACATCTTCACACAGCATCACTCTCTCTGACCTGCAATGTGGTACTCAGTACTCTGTCAGTGTCTGCACTGTGCTGGAAAATGGAAGGCAAAGTCAACCGGTGTCAGCAACCCTCACCATAAGTAAGTAATTACCGTGCAAAAGTTGAATTTCTGGTGCCAAAGTTGGTTATTTAATCATAATGGATGTCTTAGCATGGGATGTAAAGGTACAGTATCTTCCCTGATGAGAAATATATTATGGTGAATTCCCCAGATCTTATAATGCAGCTTGGTGCTGAAAACTATATATTTTTAAAATATAATATCTGAATTCATGCTTGCTTCTATTCCTGTGAGTCATTATGTCAAGGGGCTGATCTGCCTCTGCTTGCTTTAAAGGAGTGGTTAACAGATTTTTCACCTTGTCGGTTCTGGGATTCAAACTAGTGACCTTTTGGTTACTCGTCCAACGCTCTACGCTAAAAGAAGAAGAAAAAAAGGCTCCAGAAATTAGATCTTTAGATGAAATTGTGTAATTCCGAACTTTCATTTTGCGATACTTTTCCTTCTGCGAGCATGTGCATGCTTTCTCATTCCCATTGTGGTGATACAAGAAATAAGAAAGCATGTGCATGCTCGCACATGAACAACATCTAAAAGACCACATTAAGCTCGTGACTAAAACTTAGTTGGATGCATTTGCTTTTTGTTTTGGTTGTTTTACAGATTATTTTGTACCCAATAGAAATTAATGGTAAATAATGTATTGTCATTTTGGAGTCACTTTTATTGTAAATAACCTTATAACATGTTTCTAAACACTTCTTCATTACTGTAGATGCTACCATCATTATGGATAATCCTGAATGAATCTTGAATAATGATGAGTGAAAATGTTAGATGCAGAAATACAGTATCATACCCCCAAGACATGCTAACCTCTCACCATTACAATAACAGGGGAGGTTATCATTTTTTGTGTGTGTGGGGGGGATATTTGTGGGGGGTGATATTTGTGCATCTAACTTTCTCACTCATCATTATTCATATTCTACTCATACCAGTTGGATATGTTCATGTGTTTTGAACTCATTGAGAAACTCAGATTGGCTAAGGGCTGAGTAAAACATGAATTAAAAGTACAGCTATCATGCTTGTCAACAAATTATATTCTTCAAAAACCATATTAATATATTGCTTTCTATAAATAATGTTTTGTTACATTTAACTGCCGAAAAGGCTGTTATGAAGGAAATTCCTTAGTAGGTGACATCAGAGGTCATCATGTGGGAGAAGTGGGGGATACTGGAGTGATTGAGGTAGATATGTACAGTGGGGAGAACAAGTATTTGATACACTGCAGATTTTGCAGGTTTTCCTACTTACAAAGCATGTGGAGGTCTGTAATTTTTATCATAGGTACACTTCAACTGTGAGAGATGGAATCTAAGAGGTCAGTCAATCCGGAAAATGTCAAGAACTTTAAAAGTTTCTTCAAGTGCAGTCGTCAAAACCATCAAGTGCTATGATGAAACTGGCTCTCATGAGAACCGCCACAGGAAAGGAAGAGACAATAACTGTCGTTTCTCTTTGCTTATTTGAGCTGTTCTTGCCATAATACACACAATTGGCCCAGCGTCGTCCAGGGTAGGGGAGGGAAAGGCCGGCAGGGAGGTAGCGCAGTTGGTAGAGCATGGCGTTTGCAACGCCAGGGTTGTGGGTTCGATTCCCATGGGGTATGAAAATAAAAATAATAATGTATGCACTAACTGTAAGTCGCTCTGGATAAGAGCGTCTGCTAAATGATGTAAATGTAATGTAAATGTAAATAATATGGACTTGATCTTTTACCAAATACAGTGGGGAGAACAAGTATTTGATACACTGCCGATTTTGCAGGTTTTCCTACTTACAAAGCATGTAGAGGTCTGTAATTTTTATCATAGGTACACTACAACTATGAGAGACGGAATCTAAAACAGAAATCCAGAAAATCACATTGGATGATTTTTAGGTAATTCATTTTCATTTTATTGCATGACATAAGTATTTGATCACCTACCAACCAGTAAGAATTCCGGCTCTCACAGACCTGTTAGTTTTTCTTTAAGAAGCCCTCCTGTTCTCCACTCATTACCTGTATTAACTGCACCTGTTTGAACTCATTACCTGTATAAAAGACACCTGTCCACACACTCAATCAAACAGACTCCAACCTCTCCACAATGGCCAAGACCAGAGAGCTGTGTAAGGACATCAGGGATAAAATTGTAGACCTGCACAAGGCTGGGATGGGCTACAGGACAGTAGGCAAGCAGCTTGGTGAGAAGGCAACAACTGTTGGCACAATTATTAGAAAATGGAAGAAGTTCAAGATGACGGTCAATCACCCTCGGTCTGGGGCTCCATGCAAGATCTCACCTCGTGGGGCATCAATGATCATGAGGAAGGTGAGGGATCAGCCCAGAACTACACGGCAGGACCTGGTCAATGACCTGAAGAGAGCTGGGACAACAGTCTCAAAGAAAACCATTAGTAACACACTACGCCGTCATGGAATAAAATCCTGCAGCGCACGCAAGGTTCCCCTGCTCAAGCCAGCGCATGTCCAGGCCCATCTGAAGTTTGCCAATGACCATCTGGATGATCCAGAGGAGGAATGGGAGAAGGTCATGTGGTCTGATGAGACACAAATAGAGCTTTTTGGTCTAAACTCCACTCGCTGTGTTTGTAGGAAGAAGAAGGATGAGTACAACCCCAAGAACACCATCCCAACCGTGAAGCATGCAGGTGGAAACATAATTCTTTGGGGATGCTTTTCTGCAAAGGGGACAGGACGACTGCACCGTATTGAGGAGAGGATGGATGTATCGTGAGATCTTAACCAACAACCTCCTTCCCTCAGTAAGAGCATTGAAGATGGGTCGTGGCGGAGTCTTCCAGCATTTTTATTTTTTTATTTTATTTCACCTTTATTTAACCAGGTAAACCAGTTGAGAACAAGTTCTCATTTACAACTGCGACCTGGCCAAGATAAAGCATAGCAGTGCGATAAAAACAACAACACAGAGTTACATATGGGGTAAAACAAAACAAAAATCAAAAATACAACAGAAATACAATTAATATACAGTGTGCAAATTTAGCAAGTTATGGAGGTAAGGCAATAAAATAGGCTATAGTGCAAAATAATTACAATTTAGTATTAACACTGGAATGATGTGCAAGAGATGATGTGCAAATAGAGATACTGGGGTACAGATGAGCAAAATAAATAACAATATAGGGATGAGGTAGTTGGGCGGGCTAATTTCAGATGGGCTGTGTACAGGTGCAGTGATCGGTAAGGTGCTCTGACAACTGATGCCTAAAGTTAGTGAGGGAGATAAGCGTCTCCAGCTTCAGAGATTTTTGCAGTTTGTTCCAGTCATTGGCAGCAGAGAACTGGAAGGAATTGCGGCCAAAGGAGGTGTTGGCTTTGGGGATGACCAGTGAGATATACCCGCTGGGCTGCAGACTACGGGTGGGTGTTGCTATGGTGACCAATGAGCTAAGATAAGGCGGGGATTTGCCTAGCAGTGATTTATAGATGGCCTGGAGCCAGTGGGTTTGGCGACGAATATGTAGTGAGGACCAGCCAACAAGAGCGTACAGGTCACAGTGGTGGGTATTATATGGGGCTTTGGAGACAAAACGGATGGCACTGTGATAGACAACATCCAATTTGCTGAGTAGAGTGTTGGAGGCTATTTTGTAAATGACATCGTCGAAGTCAAGGATCGGTAGGATAGTCAGTTTTACAAGGGCATGTTTGGCAGCATGAGTGAAGGAGGCTTTGTTGCGAAATAGGAAACCGATTCTAGATTTAACTTTGGATTGGAGATTCTTAATGTGAGTCTGGAAGGAGAGTTTACAGTCTAACCAGACACCTAGATATTTGTAGTTGTCCACGTACTCTAGGTCAGACCCGTCTAGAGTAGTGATTCTAGTCGGGTGGGCGGGTGCAAGCAGCGTTCGGTTGAAGAGCATGCATTTTGTTTTACTAGTGTTTAAGAGCAGTTGGAGGCTACTGAAGGAGTGTTGTATGGAATTGAAGCTCGTTTGGAGGGTTTGTTAACACAGTGTCCAATGAAGGGCCAGATGTATACAAAATGGTGTCGTCTGCGTAGAGGTGGATCTGAGAGTCACCAGCAGCAAGAGCGACGTCATTGATATACACAGAGAAAAGAGTTGGCCCAAGAATTGAACCCTGTGGCACCCCCATAGAGACTGCCATAGGTCCAGACAACAGGCCCTCCGATTTGACACATTGAACTCTATCTGAGAAGTAGTTGGTGAACCAGGCGAGGCAGTCATTAGAGAAACCAAGGCTATTTAGTCTGCCAATAAGAATGCGGTGGTTGACAGAGTCGAAAGCCTTGGCCAGGTCAATGAAAACGGCTGCACAGTACTGTCTATTATCGATCAGCGGTTATAATATCATTTAGGACCTTGAGCGTGGCTGAAGTGCACCCATGACCAGCTCGAAACCGGATTGCATAGCAGAGAAGGTACGGTGGGATTCGAAATGGTTGGTGATCTGTTTGTTGACTTGGCTTTCAAAAACTTTTGAAAGGCAGGGCAGGATGGATATGGGTCTGTAACAGTTTGGATCTAGAGTGTCACCCCCTTTGAAGAGGGGGATGACCGCGGCAGCTTTCAATCTCTGGGGGATCTCAGACGTTACGAAAGAGAGGTTGAACAGGCTAGTAATAGGGGTTGCGACAATTTCGGCGGCTAGTTTTAGAAAGAAAGGGTCCAGATTGTCTAGTCCAGATGATTTGTAGGGGTCCAGATTTTGCAGCTCTTTTAGAACATCAGCTGTCTGGTTTGTGTGAAGGAGAAGCGGGGGGCATGGGCAAGTTGCAGCGGAGGGTGCAGAGCTGGTGGCCGGGGTAGTGGTAGCCAGGTGGAAAGCATGGCCAGCCGTAGCAAAATGCTTGTTGAAATTCTCGATTATTGTAGATTTATCGGTGGTGATAGTGTTTCCTAGCCTCAGTGCAGTGGGCAGCTGGGAGGAAGTGCTCTTATTTTCCATGGACTTTACAGTGTCCCAAAACTTTTTGGAGTTAGTGCTACAGGATGCAAATTTCTGTTTGAAAAAGTTAGCCTTTGCTTTCCTAACTGCTTGTGTATATTGGTTCCTAACTTCCCTGAAAAGTTGCATATCACGGGGGCTATTTGATGCTAATGCAGTACGCCACAGGATGTTTTTGTGCTGGTCAAGGGCAGTCAAGTCTGAGGAGAACCAGGGGCTGTATCTGTTCTTAGTTCTGTATTTTTGAATGGGGCATGTCTATTTAAGATTGAGAGGAAATTACTTTTAAAGAACAACCAGGCATCCTCTACTGACGGAATGAGATCTATATCCATCCAGGATACCTGGGCCAGGTCAATTAGGAAGGCCTGCTCGCTGAAGTGTTTTTGGGAGCGTTTGACAGTGATGAGGGGTGGTCGTTTGACCGCGGACCCGTTACGGACGCAGGCAATAAGGCAGTGATCGCTGAGATCCTGGTTGAAGACAGCGGAGGTGTATTTAGAGAGTAAGTTAGTCAGGATGATATCTATGAGGGTACCCATGTTTACGGATTTAGGGTTGTACCTGGTAGGTTCGTTGATAATTTGCGTGAGGTTGAGGGCATCTAGCTTGGATTGTAGGATGGCTGGGGTATTAAGCATATCCCAATTTAGGTCACCAAGCAGTACGAACTCTGAGGATAGATGGGGGGCAATCAGTTCACATATGGTGTCCAGGGCACAGCTGGGGGCTGAGGGGGTCTGTAGCAAGCGGCAACAGTGAGAGATTTATTTCTGGAAAGGTGGATTTTTAGAACTAAAAGCTCAAACTGTTTGGGCACAGACCTGGATAGTATGATAGAGCTCTGCAGGCTATCTCTACAGTAGATTGCAACTCCACCCCCTTTGGCAGTTCTATCTAGACGGAAAATGTTATAGTTGGGGATGGAAATTTCAGAATTTTTGGTGGCCTTCCTAAGCCAGGATTCAGACACTGCTAGAACATCAGGGTTGGCGGAGTGTGCTAACGCAGTGAATAACTCAAACTTAGGAAGGAGGCTTCTGATATTTATGTGCAGAAAACCAAGACTTTTACGGTTACAGAAGTCAATAAATGATAGCTCCTGGGGAGTAGGAGTGATACTGGGGGCTGCAGGGCCTGGGTTAGCCTCTACATCACCAGAGGAACAGAGGAGGAGTAGAATAAGGATACGACTAAAGGCTTTAAGAACTGGTCTTCTAGTGCGTTGGGTACATAGAATAAAGGGGGCAGTTCTCCGGGCGTTGTAGAAAAGATTCAGGGCATTATGTACAGAAAAGGATATGGAAGGATATGAGTACAGTTCAGGTAATCCTAAGTGTTGGGTAACAATGAAAGAGATAGCATCATTGGAGGCATCGATTGAGCCGGTCTCGGCGTGTATGGGGGGGGGGAACAAAGGAACTATATGAGACAGTTTGAGAGGGACTAGGGGTTCTACATTGAAATTGTATAATAAGAACTAACCCAAACAGCAATAGGCAAGGCATAATTGACATAGGAGAGAGGCATAAAGCAGTCACGTGTTATTAGAGAGAGCTAAGACACAACTGGAAATAGCGATAACGTTTGGGCTAAGACTAAACAGAAAAAACAGGACAGAGTACCGTGTAAAGGAACAGTCCAGCAGGCATCAGCTGTGCAGCTGAGTGATCATAAGGTCCAGTGAACAGCAATATGTGAGTCCGAGAGCAGTTCAAATTGGTGCTTCAGCACAGCTAGCAGGGAGCTAGCAGGCTAGCTCAAGGCTAACTGGTGCTTGCTATATGGCAATGGTATCAGCCAGCAACAGGTTGCAGCTAGCTAGCTGGTTGTGATGATCCGGCGCTAGGGTCCAGTGATTCCGGCAGAAAGTCCAAAAAGCTATGGGTCGATAGCACGCTGGGTCGATAGCACGCTGTGCAGACTGGCCGACGAATTGTCCAGGCTAGCTAGAGCTGGCTGGTGGATAGTGTAGGCCACGGACAAAGATGAAGACGCTAACAGTGACTAATAACACGTAGCCATTTAGTTGCAGCTAGCTAGCTGGTTGTGATGATCCGGCGCTAGGGTCCAGTGATTCCGGCAGAAAGTCCAATAAGCTATGGGTCGATAGCACGCTGGGTCGATAGCACGCTGTGCAGACTGGCGACGAATTGTCCAGGCTAGCTAGAGCTGGCTGGTGGATAGTGTAGGCCACGGACAGTGGTGGAGACGCTAACGGTAACTAATAGCAGGTAGCCAATTCAGATTGCGGCTACACACGTTTCAGCTTACGGTTCTTGATGAAAGTTATAAAGAAATAATAGAATCCTTTCCACGTTGGGTGAGGCGGGTTGCAGGAGAGTATATTTAGTTAAAGAGTGAAAGTAAAAAAATTAGAAGTATAGACAAAAAAAACAAGAAACGGGATATTTACACAGGACGAAAAATAAAAGCGACCGTACTGCTACGCCATCTTGGATAAGTTTACATGACAACGACCCGAAACACACAGCCAGGGCAACTAAGGAGTGGCTCCGTAGAAGCATCTCAAGGTCCTGGAGTGGCCTAGCCAGTCTCCAGACCTGAACCCAATAGAAAATCTTTGGAGGGTGCTGAAAGTCCGTATTGCCCAGCGACAGCCCCGAAACCTGAAGGATCTGGAGAAGGTCTGTATGGAGGAGTGGGCCAAAATCCCTGCTGCAGTGTGTGCAAACCTGGTCAAGACCTACAGGAAACGTATGATCTCTGTAATTGCAAACAAAGGTTTCTGTACCAAATATTATGTTCTGCTTTTCTGATGTATCAAATACTTATGTCATGCAATAAAATGCAAATTCATTACTTAAAAATCATACAATGTGATTTTCTGGATTTTTGTTTTAGATTCCATGTCTCACAATTGAAGTGTACCTATGAAAAAAAATTACAGACCTCTACATGCTTTGTAAGTAGGAAAACCTGCAAAATCGGCAGTGTATCAAATACTTGTTCTCCCCACTGTATATGGGTAAGTTGACTAGGCATCAGGATATATGATAAACAGAGTAGCAACCGCATATGAGTGTGTGTGTGAGTGTGTAGAGTCCTGTGAGTGTGCATAGAGATATAAAATACAAGGGTCAAAATTTAGACGGACGTTCAATTTGATTTTTCCATGTCGTATATGGTAATTTCCCACTTCCCACTTGGTTACGAACACAGCATTAAACTGTAGCACTAACAATAATGTATTTTCCCATAGTACTGCCTGCACCAGACCAGCTGAATGTTGACTCAGTGGACACCACATCAGCTGCTGTTAGCTGGAGCCAGCCACCAGGATTGGACCAAACCCAACATCATTACCAGATCTCCTACCGCTGTCCAGGGACAGAACCACACATCACTACCACATCTTCACACAGCATCACTCTCTCTGACCTGAAACCTGCTACTGAATACTCTGTCACTGTCTGCACTGTGATGGGAAATGGAAAGCAAAGTCAACTGGTGTGTTCAACCCTCACCACAGGTAAGTACCCTACTTAAGTATTATGTCTGGTGTCAAAGTTTATTAAAATTTGACTAGTTATCAAAATTACAAATATAAATGAACTAATCATAATAGATGTGTCAGCATGGGATGTAAAGGTACAGTATCTTCCCTGATGAGAAATAAATTATGGTAAATTCCCCAGATCTCATAATGGAGTTTGGAGCTGAAATCAATGAACTTCTTAAAAATAATATCTGAATTCATGCTTTCTTCCATTCCTGTGATTCATTATGTCAAGGAGTTGATCTGCCTCTGCTTGCTTTACCTTTATACAAAGTACAGTGTTAAACACTTGTAATGATGGAGAATAATTATAATCAAAACATTCTTTTCATTTTATATAAAAAATTGAGCATGGTGGCAACAATTTAGCAGTGGTGCAGCACCGTTACTGATAGAATATAGCAGAAACTCTTCATTTTTCTTACATAACTAATCTAACCTCTGTTGTGACTTTGTCACGGATTCTGCCGAGGCTGCTCCTCCTCCTGGTTCGGGCAGGCTTCGGCGTTCGCCGTCCCCGGAGTACTAGCTGCCACCGCTCTATGTTTCGTTATTTGATTGCTTTTGTCTGTTTGTTACACCTGTGTCCATTTGTGTGTTGATTACTTGTCTTATAAGTTCCTTGTTTTGCTCTAGATTGATTGTGTGTTGTTATGACTGCCACTGTCGGAGCTACGTGTTTTCACCTTGTTTTGTTTTTTGTTTAGTGTTTACGCGTGTTGCGTAATTTTCCCTCGCCTCTTAGTGTTATTTCGAGGTCGGGGTTTTTCCCTCATTAACTTTGGACTATTATAGTCTGTTGGACTTAACCTCTTTGTCCTGCGCCTGACTCCTCCACCACATCCACATCGGTTCTAGTGACAGACTTCTGTTAACTTATTTCTTAACCATAACAAAAGGAATTGCAAACCGGCCTTTTCTATTTTTCAGCTACTACTGTACTTTTCCTCTTGTAATAATATAATAATAATATATTTATGTAGTTAAACTATAGTCCTGACAATAATGTATTTTCCCTTAGTACCTCCTGCTCCTGATCAGCTGACTGTTGACTCAGTGGACACCACATCAGCTGTTGTTAGCTGGAACCAGCCACCAGGATTGGACCAAACCCAACACCATTACCAGATCTCCTACCACTGTCCAGGGACAGAACCACACATCACTACCACATCTTCACACAGCATCACTCTCTCTGACCTGAAACCTGCTACTGAATATTCTGTCACTGTCTGCACTGAGTTGGAAAATGGAAAGAAAAGTCAACCTGTGTCAACAACCCTCACCACAGGTAAGTACCCTACTTGAGTATTATGTCTGGTTTCAGTTTGTTACTTAATGTTAAAAATGACTAATGTAAATTAACTGATAATGGTCAATGTTGCATCTAATTTTCTTCTAAACTGAGCAAATTTTAGCAAATTTCCTGCAATTAAACACATTTTGCCATAGGGTGGAGCGAAGTGTTTGCAGTTTAATATAATTTCGATGTGAGACTGACTAACAAAATCAATGGGGCCCTCTGGATGATAATTTGACCATGATTACTAAGTTTAGATAGCTGGCCACTAGTATAGGCTATAGGCCTATAGTCTATGTGAAGAGCATGCTCGGAGAAACACAGTGCAAAGTTATATTTCTGAGAAAATGTATTTCCTTCCCAAGTTTTTGCGCTGCTGGGATGGTGTAGCCTACAGATGTCAGACCTCAAATTGATCACTCTTTTGTTGAGGAGAACTTTCCTGATGCATCAGGAAATTAAAATGCTAAAAATGAGCAGTTATCTTTCTCGCCATGCGGGGGCAGTCGAGTCATTGGGATCAGGGCTCGCTATCTTAAAATAATGTTCTCGCTCGCTCAAACGCTGTAGGCTTAGGTCCTATTAATGCAACATTCAAATGTACAAAAATGTATCTGAAATGCAGCCATACACATCAACAACCATCGTTTTATATAGCTTGGATATATAGATGGATAATGGTCTCCACTAGACTACAACATGCAAGTGTCTAGTGTATCCTAAGGTTACGAATGAACTGTCAAACTTGAGTTCAATCTTGGCCCTGGGGTGGTTTAGTGGTTGGGGCCACTGCCTTCAGCGCGCTTATCCTGTTGGTGTGGTTTCGATTATGGCCCTTCTGGCACAAATAACGAAATCTCCAGATTGACTTGATCTAATTAGTTACCCATTTCAAATATGGACAGTCCAGGGTCATTTCTTATTTTTCTGGATAACATAAACTAATAAAATAATAACAGTACAACAACATTACTTTCCATTCATACAAAGTGTTGGGTAAATTGCCACAGTAGATTTGCCATGGTAAATCTTAGTCTGTTCAAAAAGGACTAAGTTGTTCCGATGATAATAACAACCAGAGGGCATATCTTGAAATACATTGGTTGCAAGCAGGACTACGGCAGAGAGGAAGAGGAAAAGCGAGAAGGCTCACTCTTGCCAAAATAAGCCCAATATGTTTCTATGGGCTTAAAATGCAGACCCAAGTGTAATGTACGTCAAGCAGACAAGATGTATTATGAGATTTTGCCGTGCTTCTATAGAGTGAGACATTTATATTTGTGATGTTCCTCTGTGTACCAGCTCATGTGGGAGTAGAGGGGAATGAAGAGGTGGATGTTTTCGCCAAGCAGGTTCTCAAACATCCTAATGTTGAAATGGAATTGTAAAGCAGATGCCAAGGGGTTGATTCTTAAGTGGTTAAAAACAAATGGCAACAGTTGTGGAACAGGCAGGGAAAGGGAAGACACCTGTATAAGATCCAGGAGAAGGTGGAGGCAAGAGGTCCTCAGGTCAAGAGAGAGAAGGAAGGACATTGTAATCACAAGGCTGAGACTGGGACACACAAGGCTCAACAGTATATTGAAATTGGTAGGAAAACCTCAGACTGGGAGGTGTGACCACTGTCAGGAGATCAAGACAGTGGAACACGTTCTATTTCAGTGGCAGCAATATGGGAGGGAAAGGGAGAGATTATTAGATTTAAGGATTGATGGTGTTTAAGAGCCAAGCTTAAATAAACTGCTGATAATATCTTCAGGGGATGTAATATTTAATGATGTATTTTGTTTCCTAAGGGAGACGAGAATAATGGGTAGGATTTAGAGCAGGGGTGTCAAACACATTTTAGCTCAGGGGCCACATGGAGGAAAATCTATTCCCAAGTGGGCCGGACCGGAAAAATCATGGTATATATAACTTAAAAACAACAACTTCAGATTGTTTTCTTTGTTTTAATACGATCAACATACAACATAAAGCTAGAGCCTGAGGACAGTGTGTCCAAAATAGTACAAGCACAACATCACTATTAATCATAAAACACGTCAAGTTTATTTGAAAATTCTAAAGAAAAAAGAACACACAAACACACAATGCCTCAGTGATTAACAGAACTGTTTCACAGATCACAGAACTATATCAGGGTGTCATTTCTCAGGCAGAAATGTAAATACAAAATAATGAAATCCTGTTCCCCAAACAAGTGCAAGAACCACAGAGTCAATAATAGGTTAAATATACAAATAAAATAAAATCAATTAAAAACAATAGCACATCAACATAAAAACATATAAACATACCCCCAAAAAAAAAAAAAAAAAAAAAATTGTAAAGTGGTTATCCCACTGGCTATAGGGTGAACGCACCAATTGGTGAGTCACTCTGGATAAGAGCGTCTGCTAAATGACTAAAATGTAAATGTAATAAAGCTGGAGCCTGAGGACAGTGTCCAAAAGCACAACATCACTATTATTCATAAAACACCTCAAGTTATTTGAAAGTTCTGAGGACAAAGAACACACAAACACACAATGTCTCAGTGATTAACATAACTGTTTCACAGATCACAGAACTATATCAGGGTGTCATTTCTCAGGCAGAAATGTAGATAAAATTAATGAAATCCTGTTCCCCAAACAAGTGCAAGAACCACAGAGTCAATAATAGGTTAAATACACAAATAAAATAAAATCAATTAAAAACAATAGCACATCAACATAAAAACATATAAACATAAAGCTGGAGCCTGAGGACAGTGTCCAAAAGCACAACATCACTATTAATCATAAAACACCTCAAGTTATTTGAAAGTTCTGAGGACAAAGAACACACAAACACACAATGCCTCAGTGATTCACAGAAGTATATCACAGATCACATAACTATATCAGGGTGTCATTTCTCAGGCAGAAATGTAGATAAAAATAATGAAATCCTGTTCCCCAAACAAGTGCAAGAACCACAGAGTCAAGAATAGGTTAAATATACAAATAAAATAAAATCAATTAAAAACAATAGCACATCAACATAAAAACATATAAACATAAATCTGAAAGCGTTGCTCAAACTCCCGTAACAGTCCCGTTATTTTATCTTTGAACCGCTTCATGTCTGCCACATGTTGGGTCGCGCACACATTTTTCAGACAGGGGAAGTGAGCTGCATCACCCACCGGCAAGTTGCGTCTCCCACAATGACAGTTTCAACTTGAAAGAACGTATGCTGTCATAAAACTGTGTGACAACTTTGTTGCGCCCTTGCAGCTGTTTGTTCAAGTTATTCAGGTGCTCTGTAACATCCACCATAAATGCAAGGTCCGGCATCCATTCTGCGGAATGAAATTCTAACACTGGTTTGCCCTTTTCTTCCATGAACTGTTCAATTTCTTCTACGTAAATCAAAGAAACGCCTCAGCACAGCACCTTGGCTTAACCATCTTACCTCAGTGTGGTATGGCAGGCCATAGATGTGGTCTTTCTCTCTGAGAAGGCTGTCAAACTGACGTGATTCAGGCTTCTGGATCGGATGAAATTAACAGTTTGGATGACCACCTTCATGACGTTATCCATCTTTAATGACTTGCAACACAAAGCCTCCTGGTGCAAAATACAGTGAAAAGTCAAAAAATCACGTCCTCCATTTGCAGATTGCACTTTCTCTCTGACCTTTGTCACAACGCCTGCTTTTTTCCCGATCATTGAGGGCGCACCATCTGTAGCCAGGCTGACAGCGCGGGACCAGTCCACTCCAACCCTGTCCAGCGCGCCGATGAGTGCGGTAAAAATATCAGCTGCTGTCGTTGTATCTGTCATCGGCACCAACTCCACGAACTCCTCGGTGACGGTCAATGTGTCATCAACTCCGCGGATGAAAAAATGGTCAGTTGTGCAACATCTGTAATGTCCGTGCTTTCATCAATTGCAACCGAAACGCAATAAATGACTTTACTTTTTGCTTCAACTGGCTGTCCAAATCCACTGAAAGATCGGAAATCCTGTCTGCAACTGTGTTTCTTGTCAGGCTGATATTTGCAAAAGCCTGCCGCTTTTCAGGGCACACAATCTCCGCTGCCTTCATCATGCATGTTTTTACAAATTCACCCTCACTAAATGGTTTTGAAGCCACTGCGATTTCATTAGCAATGAGGTAGCTAGCTTTCACTGCAGCGTCACTGATGTCTCGGCTGTGAGTAAACACAGACTGCTGTTTCTTCAGACCCGCCAACAGTTCATTCACCTTCTCTCATCTCCGCTGTCCTTGAAAGTTGTCATATTTGTCGGCATGAAGACTCACATAGTGGCGGCAGAAGGTTATATTCTTTCAGCACTGCAACATGCTCTGAACACACCAAACATACAGCTTTCCCATTCAATTCCGTGATTAAATAGGATGACCATTTTTCTTGGAACACTCTGCACTCTGCGTCCACTTTTCTCTTTTTGACAGAGACATATTGGGGCAATGAGATTGCCAAAGCACATAATGTTAAAAGTAGAAGCCGTAATAAATATCGCGGGCAAAACAAAGTAGCTCATTGGCTGCACGTGCTTGACCTACTTGCTCTGCCCCGGTATAAACAGTTTGCTTGCTTAACACAATTGCTATGGCGCCATCCAGTGGACGCAATTGGAACATCAGTTTATTTTATAGAAAAATTGCAGCGCATTTTTATACTTTACAAAATTAATAAAAACATTTTTTTTTAATATTATTTTTCAAAATCATCTCGCGGCGGATTAAACCCGTTTGCGGGCCTGATCCGGCCCAGCGGGCCGTACGCTTGACACCCCTGATTTAGAGTCTCTGGTTAACACTCCAGTCCAGTTCGTGGCGGTAATGTACCTTCAAGTTGGTTGCCAACCGCCATATAAAATCCACAGAAGAAGAAGCCAATACAGACACTAATTTGATCCTGTTCATTCATTTCAGGTCTTTATCAGCAATTATTGCCCACAAATGACATGTTAAAGAAGACATAAACATGTGCAGATATATAATTGAAACAGTGATGAACTTGTGATCATTTCAAAATGTGTTGTATCTCCCGAGTGGCGCAGTGGTCTAAGGCTAGCTGTGCCACTAGAGATCCTGGTTCGAATCCAGGCTCTGTCGTAGCTGGCCGTGACCGGGAAACCCATGGGGCGGCGCACAATTGGCCCAGTGTCGTCCAGGGTAGGGCAGGGGATGGCCGGCAGGGATGTAGCTCAGTTGGTAGAGCATGGTGTTTGCAACGCCAGGGTTGTGGGTTTGTTTCCCACGTGGGGCCAGTATGCACTAACTGTAAGTCGCTCTGGATAAGAGCGTCTGCTAAATGACTAAAATGTGTTGTCTACTCAAGAATTAGTGAGCTAATATTGCTAGCTAGTGGTTAGCAGCCATCTAGCTAAAGGACATACGGACTGCTAGCTCACGAGCTGTTGTGACAGTAAACCTTTCATTTTTAGCCTGTATTACATGTCTACATTTAAGAGGCTTATTGTTAACCTCTTAGTTATGTTATGAATTCCATGTCCAAATGGCGCTTCATATGTAAGTGCTATTTTGGCGTTTGTAGCTACATTTAGCTAATCGTTTTGCTAGCATAGCCACGATTAGAGCCCGACCAATATGGTATATTTGGTTCCAATGCCGATTTTTAGGGAATGAAAAACATACAATTTTTTTAACACATTGTGCTCCAAAGTATTAACAGATACTCTAAATTATGATTTCTTAACTAAATATAAAAATGTACATTAAGAACATTTTATTTGTGGTTTACATGATAACCACCAAAAAGCAACCACATCCTCTATAAATACAAAGGTAAATACAAAACACTTCTTAAGTACAAGATTTGTCTACATATAGTAGTTAAAAATGCAGAAGTGTTATTTATTCTTTTTGGGGGGTGGGGGGGGTAGATCACTTTTAATATTGCAGACAGATTGTGGCTAATCTCTTTCTCTCCCTCTTTCTCTCTTTCTCTTTCTCTCTGTGTGTATCCTTAGTCAAGTCTCTTGGAGTTGCTTCCATGTAGTGAATCCTTCCTTTGGTATGGATTGCACACTCAAACAGTGTGTTCCTGCCGGACCACCTCTGGGATGATTACTCAGTCTGAGTAGGAGTCTTTATCGATTGGTATTTGTTTTGCAAGGAGATGGAATCATTTGTCCGACAGGCGTGGCCTCTCCTTGCGGAACTTGATCTAATGTCTGTTTTGTAAGCCTGTACTTTTATGGATACTCACAGAAGGTGGGCACTAATGGCCAGACACTGTCAATGGGCCCGCCCGTTGACTCTAAGGATTTGGCATATTAATGTTCATATGAGACGTGTGATTTCCTCAAGTGTTCACAGAATGTTAAAAATGTATTTTGTTCTCAATAAGTATTTTACGGTGAATTACATAGCCCTGAGACACCAAACAATGATTGTTTAAAATCCATACACTTTATATTATAGTGAAATACACATTACACCACATTTTTTATTGACATAGGAAAAACCATTCATACCAATCATGTGGTGAGCCATTCATTTTGACACATTGTTTAGGAAAGTGGTCACGTCCCATATTGTGTTTGGCAGCATTTTCTTCCTTAGAACAAATCATGGCTCAGGCTAAGTATTCCTCTCTTCTCCCCCTAACACATGAGTCATAAAATACTGTCTTCTGTCTCCGTACCTCCTCAGTACATTCAGAGTCGTAAAGGAGAAGGGAAGAGCAGTTTGTTTGTTGCTAGCTAACTTGCCAGCAAACATTAACTAAGTGCGCATGTGATGAGGACAGGGCTGCTTGCTTGGTGAAGTGTACTTCTTATTATTTACTAATATAACAAAGATTCTGTCGCTGGCTGTAGCAAGCTACTCACCATCAAACCACCAAGCCCACTCTCTCTCACGTCGTGACTTACAATCTGAATGATTTCAATGAGCAGCTCGTAGAGCGCCCTCTTCAGGCAACCATTGAACATTTCTAAAAATGAATGCAAATAAGAAGATTGATTTGTTAATTCTATGCATATGTTATTGCTGAACAATTAATCAAATGGCTACCCGGACTGTCGAGCCATTATTATTCCTCCTTTGTTATTATAACTAAGATGGTTATTGTTGAGGGTGGAGAGGGGCTCTATCCTAGCGATTGAGACGGGGTGACTGGGAGGATATCGGACACTTCTTTGAGGTGCCTCCAATCATCTCAGTTCAGTCTCTCAGTGGACCTACTCTCCCCAAGTAGACCCCCACCAGCCACTATACTTTAATTTAATTTAAAAGGTAATACAAACTGACCACAGTGCTTAAGAGGCAGTCTGTCTCCAATATAATGTATATACAATGACATAATCCACAGATTTCTGGTACATTAGGAGAAGAGTTGGAGCTTAAAAGCCCTAAAAAGGCATAGCGCCTCGAAGTACGAAGATTTTTACATTTTAGTCGACGCTCTTATCCAGAGCGACTTACAGGTAGTGAGTGCATACATTATTTTTATTTTTTCTTCTTCATACTGGCCCCCCGTGGGAATCGCCATGCTCTACCAACTGAGCTACACGGGGCCTACACGGAAGACGTACTTTGCTTTGTGTTTTTTTGTTAAACGTCTGCTCAGCACACACGGTCTATATATGTAATGTATACAATAACTATGTATTTATACTATAATCCTCCCATTCCATGGAATGTCCACCCCCCCTCATTTTGTCATGTCTGCTAAAATGTTTTATTTAGTTCATCAATGATAGATGGTTAACTTTGATTATATACAAGTAAAGACCAACTAAATCCAATTTATCACATGTAATGTGCACCAGCTCCATGATCGGGGGGAAAAAGCATATGGTTCTCAAACACTTAGATTGTCAGCAGATGAGGTTTTAAAAAAAAATTTGCGAAATGTAATATTAAAATTGGAGCTGGGTTGGAGAGGCCTATGCTGCCACCTACTGTAGTAACATCAGAGGTGTAGGGTTCCTGATAAATTAAGAATACACCCTTTTCCCTTTACACCCAGGACATGGACCAAGAAGGCCGTTTTCCAATGTTGAATTGTACCGTACATGGTGAAAAATACACATTGATTTCATTGTATATACCAACGGGAAAATCAGGTGTTTCTTTTAGATAGAATTCAAGCTATAGTAGACCAGACTGGAACTATTATTTAAATAGGTGACCTAAATCATACGTTTGAAAATATTGACAGACGGTAATAAAAAAGGCATATTTAGGGAGCCTCCAAAGAGGCAGAACATTTTACAGGACACCTGGAGATTACAATTCGTAACAACAAAATACTATTCCTTCTTTTCTCCAAGTAAGAAAAGCTATTCAAGAATTGCATAATTTTTTTTTCCTCCAAAAATGTACTCAACTATTTATTGGATTCAACAATGTATGATATCGGATCATTCTCCTGTATCATGCTTAAATACACTAATAGAAAAATACATAATTTGGAGAATCAACAGAGCGCATCTTCTGGACCCGAAATGTTTTAAATATGTAAGCAAAAAAACAACCTTTGCCATTACAAATATATGGTGCACCCTTTGACTTTTTCCACATTGTGTTACATCCTGAATAGAACATTTTAATACATTGAGATTGTTTTGTCACTGGCCTACAGACAATACCACATGTCAAGGTGGAATTATGTTTTTCTGAATGTTTACTAATTAATTATAAATGAAAAGCTGAAATGTCTTGAGTCAATAAGCATTCAACTCCTTTTGTTATGGCAAGCCTAAGTAATTTCAGGATTACAAATGTGCTTAACATGTCACATAATAAGTTGCATGGACACTGTGTGCAATAATATTGTGTAACATGACACAATTATCTGTAAGGTCCCTCAGTCAAGAAATGAATTTCAAACACAGATTCAACCACAAAGACCAGGAGGTTCTCCAATGCATCGCAAAGAAAACCACCTATTTATGTGTCTAAAAAATATAAAAAAGCAGACATTGAATATCCTTTTGAGCATGGTAAAGTTATTAATTACACTTTGGATGGTGTATCAATACACCCTGTCACTACAAAGATACAAGCGTCCTTCCTAACTCAGTTGCTGGAGAGGAAGGAAACCGCTCAGGGATTTCACCATAAGGCCAATGGTGACCTTTAAAACAGTTATAGAGTTTAATGTCTGTGATAGAAAACCGATGGCTCAACAACATTGTAGTTACTCCACAATGTTAACCTAATTGACAGAGTGAAATGAAGGACAAGAAGATATTTCAATATAGTACAATACGCAAAAAACAAAACAAGATATAGATTCATCAATAATGGTTGTTGATTCCGAAAAGGCTTTTGACTATGTTGAATGGTATTTTCTATTCGAAACTTTGGAAGCGTTCAACTTTCCAGCTGAAATAATACATTTAATAAAAATAGTGTATACATTTCCTAAAGCAAAGATATACACAAATAATACATTATCTGATTGAATTATTTTAGAAAGGGGCACAAGACAGGGATTACCCCTCTCCTCCCTGTTTGCACTGGCAATTGAACTGCTTGCAGAAAGACTTAGACAGGACCCAAACGTAACAGGTATTGGTAAACATGAATATAAACTAAACATATTTGCAGATCTCCTTGCTAAAATCGTTTCACAATACTCTAAATTCTCAGGATATAAAATTAACGTTGACATTATTTATAATAATAGAAATAGGAAGAAAAAAAAGAATAATTCTGGACCACAAAAAAATTCTAAATACCTAGGATGCTTAACAAGTGGCAACAAATATATAAAGATAACTTTAGTCACAATATGAAAGCAGATCAAATTAAATGGAACAATCTTCCCATAAATCCATCATACAGGTAGAATATACCTCTTCAGGCATGGCTCCCAAAAACGTTGTATGTATTTTTTGTAATACCAATTACCCCACCGAAGACGTTCTTTAAAAAAACATTCATAGAATAAAAAGGAAAGTTGGACATCTTCCAGACTTGTATCAACTCGCCACCCAAGGCTTTTACTTGCGACATATACAGTATACGGTGGGGAAAAAAAGTATTTAGTCAGCCACCAATTGTGCAAGTTCTCCCACTTAAAAAGATGAGAGAGGCCTGTAATTTTCATCATAGGTACACGTCAACTATGACAGACAAATTGAGAAAAAAGAATCCAGAAAATCACATTGTAGGATTTTTAATGAATTTATCTGCAAATTATGGTGGAAAATAAGTATTTGGTCAATAACAAAAGTTTCTCAATACTTTGTTATATACCCTTTGTTGGCAATGACACAGGTCAAACGTTTTCTGTAAGTCTTCACAAGGTTTTCACACACTGTTGCTGGTATTTTGGCCCATTCCTCCATGCAGATCTCCTCTAGAGCAGTGATGTTTTGGGGCTGTTGCTGGGCAACACGGACTTTCAACTTCCTCCAAAGATTTTCTATGGGGTTGAGATCTGGAGACTGGCTAGGCCACTCCAGGACCTTGAAATGCTTCTTACGGAGCCACTCCTTCGTTGCCCGGGCGGTGTGTTTGGGATCATTGTCATGCTGAAAGACCCAGCCACGTTTCATCTTCAATGCCCTTGCTGATGGAAGGAGGTTTTCACTCAAAATCTCACGATACATGGCCCAATTCATTCTTTCCTTTACACGGATCAGTCGTCCTGGTCCCTTTGCAGAAAAACAGCCCCAAAGCATGATGTTTCCATCCCCATGCTTCACAGTAGGTATGGTGTCCTTTGGATGCAACTCAGCATTGTTTGTCCTCCAAACACGACGAGTTGAGTTTTTACCAAAAAGTTATATTTTGGTTTCATCTGACCATATGACATTCTCCCAATCCTCTTCTGGATCATCCAAATGCACTCTAGCAAACTTCAGACGGGCCTGGACATGTACTGGCTTAAGCAGGGGGACACGTCTGCACTGCAGGATTTGAGTCCCTGGCGGCGTAGTGTGTTACTGATGGTAGGCTTTGTTACTTTGGTCCCAGCTCTCTGCAGGTAATTCACTAGGTCCCCCCGTGTGGTTCTGGGATTTTTGCTCACCGTTCTTGTGATCATTTTGACCCCACGTGGTGAGATCTTGCGTGGAGCCCCAGATCGAGGGAGATTATCAGTGGCGCAGTTGTCTAAGGCACTGCATCGCAGTGCTAACTGTGCCACTAGATCCTGGTTCGAATCCAGGCTCTGTCGCAGCCGGCCGCGACCGGGAGATTCATGGGCGGCGCACAATTGGCCCAGCGTCGTCCAGGGTAGGGGAGGGAATGGCCGGCAGGGATGTAGCTCAGTTGATAGAGCATGGCGTTTGCAACGCCAGGGTTGTGGGTTTGATTCCCACGGGGGGCCAGTATAAAAAAATATATATATATGTATTCACTAACTGTAAGTCGCTCTGGATAAGAGCATCTGCTAAATGACGTAAATGTAAATGTCTTGTATGTCTTCCATTTCCTAATAATTGCTCCCACAGTTGATTTCTTCAAACCAAGCTGCTTACCTATTGCAGATTCAGTCTTCCCAGCCTGGTGCAGGTCTACAATTTTGTTTCTGGTGTCCTTTGACAGCTCTTTGGTCTTGGCCATAGTGGAGTTTGGAGTGTGACTGTTTGAGGTTGTGGACAGGTGTCTTTTATACTGATAACAAGTTCAAACAGGTGCCATTAATACAGGTAACGAGTGGAGGACAGAGGAGCCTCTTAAAGAAGAAGTTACAGGTCTGTGAGAGCCAGAAATCTTGCTTGTTTGTAGGTGACCAAATACTTATTTTCCACCATAATTTGCAAATAAATTCATTAAAAATCATACAATGTGATTTTCGGGATTTTGTTTTCTCAATTTGTCTGTCATAGTTGACGTGTACCTATGATGAAAATTACAGGCCTCTCTCATCTTTTTAAGTGGGAAAATGTGCACAATTGGTGGCTGACCAAATACTTTTTTTCCCCACTGTACTATAGTTAAATGCCCTAAAGAGGAACAATGGTTAAATATTGCATGCTCATCCCCGGAAACTTTTCACGTGTCTATTTTCAAAGGATAAAGCTAAGAATATTAACAACTTCATAGTTCACGATCAATTACTCTACATGGAAAACTAGAGGCATAGAAAACGTGGATAACTTGGCAACAGGAAATACATTTATTTCCATGACAGAATTAATAAGTAATTTTGGACTGACCAATGTAGATATTTTCAAATGCATGCAATTAAAACGTTTAATATCACAACATTTTGATTTAAATGTATTTTGGACATCAGAGCAACCTTGATGATATCTTATTTGAGTCAGAAAAGGATGCTCATATGTTAGGTAAGAAATACAAAACCTTGCAGAGAGCATATCCAACTGACATTTTATAAAAAATGACTTAGAAATAACTGATATTGGCACAAGATGGAGGGAATGTTGGAACATAACTAACAAAATTACAGTTAACAAAAATAAACACTTAACCCAGTATGAACTAATGTATAGAATGTATTATAAAAGAGATGATACAATTCACATTCTACAGCACAAAGGCTCATGTCAAGTGTAAAATGAACAATTAATCAATAATTCATGCTTTCTGGGAGTGTAATTAATATGGGGGTTTAGTGAGATACCCAATGGGCTGGTTGATTCTCTTCTCATCACTCATCTTGAAAAAACGTATACTAGAAACCTGGAAATCAGTCAACCTGCCATCATTAACACAGTGGAAAAATCGAATGATTTATTATTGAAATGGCATGGGCAACCAAGAGAAACTAATTGGTCAAATGTAAGGCTATAAGGCAAGCAATAATGCAGGCACTAGAGATGAGGGTGTGAGCATGTGGGTCTGGGCAGAAGATATGTAGTCGTTGTCTGTGTACAGCTGTCAGTTGTTGTTCATATGTTTGTAATTGGTTTGGAAAAAAAATAAAAATAATAATAACAAAGTAATCACTTGTGTCAAATATGGAAGTTGAAAACCCTATGTTAAAACAACTGTGAGTATCCCTAACCTCGCCAACAGATGAGCTATGAATGGATCAGTGGTTCACCAATCAGGGCCTTTATTGGCTCAGCAATAGTAACAAGGCGTGATGTGTAATGAAACATTTTTTTGGGGGAGGGAGTATGTTTATTTGGTTAAATCAGACGACGTCCTAACAACTTATACACACAAATGTTCTTGCAATATTCCAATGAAATGTGTTTAGAACATTAATATATTATTGAACTTTATTACACTTTGACTAGTTATTAAAATGACTCTAATGTAAATGAACTAATCATAATGGATGTGTTAGCATGAGATGTAAATGTACAGTATCTTCCTTGATGAAATTTCCCTGAATCTTTCCTATTTCCTGATCTTCCTTTCTATTTACAGTATCCTGTCTCCTGGAGCTGTTGTCAAAGACTGGACTAGAAGATCATTATGAAAACAAGCTGACGTTAAGTACTGTCCTTGAGATAAATGCTACTACTACATCAGATGAACCACGTACCAATATGCAGTCACTTCCAGGGGCCTTCCTTAAGAAATTAATGATGGCAAATGTAAATGCTAGGAGTGTCAAATGTCTGACCACTGACCAGGAGGTTCCATATTATGGTGTAGACAACCAGGGCACTTACTTTGATAGCAGCAATGTTATCAACCCTCTAGACCTGATTACAGCACTGTTTCTGTGCTCAGACAGTTTCCTGCAGCAGGAGATGGTCCAGAAAATGTCCATGTGTCAGTTTGCTGTTCCTCTCCTGCTGCCAAACTGTGACAAAAAACAAAGCACGTTGATGCTGTGGGCCCTGAGAGACATAGTGAAAAAGTTCAGGTCGTCTTCAGAAACAGCCACAAAGTATTTTGTGGAGGACAGAATTGTACTCTCTGATATTCCTATGGTGTCCTTTGTTAGGTTAGGGGAGATTAGAGTGTCCAAGTCTCGGATCTTGATTAAGTTGCTTAGTAACCCTCAACAGTACCATGATACATTTGTTCATCATCATATGGAATGTGGCGATGTTCCTCGCAGAATATCAGATGGTCTAGTTGACATCAGCTGGTACTTTCCAAGTGGGAACAGAAACATAGACATGTTCACTAAGCCTGTGGCTGTTGCCAATCTCAGAGGAGACATCAGGTCGCTTGAAACGCAGTTTTCATTTCTGTGTCAAACATCAGCAGCAGTGTTTATTTTCAGTGATGATTTAGAGGCAGATCTCAAGTTGTTGAAAACCCAAAAACCAAAGGCAGAGTTATTTCTGGTTGTCAACTCTCAGAGAAAAACATTCAGTGCAGACACATTGAAAAAAATCATCACAAACTGCAGTATCAATGAAAGAAATGTGATTCTGAAGAAGAAGCTAAATTATGCAGAATTTGTCAAAACCCTGCAGTCATCTGTGAGTGACATCTTAGAAAAAAGTCAAAACCGATTGACAATTGAAAAAATGGCTGATGTGGCTCATCAGATGGGGATTGTGATTGATGAAGACTGTGATGAGTGTCAGAGTGCCAGGAAGATGGCAGATGAAATCACCGGGAACTTCAAAGACACAATGAAATTCAAAGACAAACAGCTACCCTTACAAGGGCAAATCTGGAAAGAGCTTTCCCAGTTAGAAAAGAGAGGTGTAGGCTGAGAAAAGCAGGGGATCAAGACATTGAACACTACAAGAGCTCTCTGAATAAAAAGGAGGAAGAGTTGAGAAAGAAGCAACATAAACGTGACATGTCAGATGCAATGGCAAGCTTCATTTTAGGATTGTCAAGTTCAGGAGCTGAGCGATCCTATTTCCTCAAATGGATGCGGACAAATCTGGACAATCTGTCACGGCAGAACCTGTATGGTTTAAGGGACCGGTACAAAGATCTTTGCCAAAATTATCCTGAGAAAAAAGACGACATTAAAGATTTGGATAAGCAATTATCTGACTGTTCCTTAGGTCTTTAACACTTCCTGCGTGAGTTGGGCCAGTTATATGAAGCTGCCTGCTCCCTCCCTGAAAGTAGCCTACAAAGGAAACAGATGGAGCATCTACCTGGATTGTGCGCTCAGATGCTGTTGGATGGTTTCCCCATTGAACTTGTGGATGGAGATGCATCAAATATCCCTTTGAAATGGATAGCAGCTGTACTGACTCAGCTTCATACTCTTGTCCAATCCAACAGCAAGATCCGGGTGGTCACAGCTTTAGGGGTCCAAAGCACTGGGAAGTCCACTCTCCTCAACACCATGTTTGGGGGTCCAGTTTGCTGTCAGCAGTGGAAGATGCACCAGAGGGGCTTTCATGCTACTGATTAAAGTCAACAAAGAACTCAAGGAGGAACTGAAATGTGACTTCATCATGATCATTGACACAGAGGGGTTGAAATCACCAGAGCTTGCTCAACTTGATGATAGCCATGAACATGACAATGAATTGGCGACACTTGTAATGGGACTCAGTGATGTCACGATTATCAACATTGCCATGGAGAACTCCACAGAGATGAAAGACATTCTACAGATTGTTGTTCATGCTTTTATCAGGATGAAGGAAGTGGGGAAGAAGCCAGTATGTCATTTTGTGCACCAGAATGTGTCAGACATGTCTGCTCATGACAACAACATGAGGGACAGGAAGAAGTTGTTGGAACAGTTGGATGAAATGACCCTGGCAGCAGCCAGAATGGAGAAGAAGGAGAATATCACTAAGTTCACGGATGTGATGGAGTATGATCCAGACACAAGCAGCTGCTACATCCCAGGACTCTGGTATGGGACTCCCCCTATGGCTCCAGTCAATGCAGGCTATAGTGAGGCTGTGTATGACTTCAAGAAGACCTTGATGGAAGATTTCAGAACCTGTCAGAGAAATGATGATTTAACGCATTTCCTGGAAGTGGACACAAAGCTTGTGGGAGTCTGTGAAATTTGAGAAATTCATCTTTAGTTTCAGAAACAGCTTGGTTGCAGATGCATACTCCAGATTATGCTCAGAGTACAATGGTTGGGAATGGGCCTTCCAGAAAGAGATGTATAAATGGATGGTGGGTGCTGAAACTAAAATGTCCAATATTGGCATGACAAATCAATATTCCCAGATGTCCATAAGAGATGTGCTAAAAGACTCCATGTTAGAAGCATCTGAGAAACTGACATTGGGAGAAAAGGACATCCAAGACAATCTAGTAAAATACTTTGAAAAAGAAGATGGCCATGTCAATCTTGTGGAAAAATAAAGGGAGGACTTTGTGTCCAGTGCCAAAACACTGAGACGAGAGACAGAAAACACTGTGAAGAACAAACTGCAAGGAGCTGTTGAAATCAAAGAGGGAATGACAGAACTGAACAACATCAAGAGCTCTCAGGCAAGTACAATTGAGAAAAAGGTACTAGATTTGCTTCAGAATTGTAGACAGAAAAAATCTAATCTCTCAGATCAGGCACTCAGTAAAGAGTTTGAAATCATGTGGAGAAAAACTCTTTCTGACATACACTTCAAAGGACTTCCTAAGCGAGATGTTGCCCAAGATGCCTTTCTCATCTTGATGGCAAATCTGGCAACAAGGAGCAGTCATGTTAACAGTCTGTTGGTTGGAACCAGACTGGTGGATTGTGGGATAAAAGCCTTTGTTGTGGAATCAGAGTGTTGGTGGCAGCAAACTAAAAACATAGTAAAGCACTGGGCTCTCGACCATCACAGGAAAAACCTACAATACTTCTGTGATGACATCATAACACAGTGTCAGGAGTTTATAAAAGAAAAGGTTAAAGGAAAATCAGATTATCATGACACTTACATCAAAGACCTGCTGAACAGGTTTGATGAAACATTGCAATGCCACAAGAATGTTAAAGTCAGTGAGGAATGTGAAGTTTCTCTGAAGCTACGCATCTGTGGCAGAGCAGCCAGAGAGTTTCAGAAGATGCATGATGATTTCATTGAAGTCAATGACCCAAAGAAGTGTCTGGAAAAGTCTAAGAACAAGTACCTTACTGAGTTCAGAGACGTATTTCATAACCGAGACCAGTGCCAAAAGAAAGCTGAGGACTTCACAAAGCTCTGTTTGCAGCCAGCTGTACAGGACTATGTGACCAAAATGATTGGTCCTGATGTGGTTGATGAAGTGAAGATCGGTAAAGGGTCAGAGGATTACAGCACAAGAGGGGCTTTCCAGTTCACCATTTTGAAACAACTCCTGACAGATGGAAAATATGAGAAATTTAAAGGGTACATTAGTCATTATGAAAGGTTTGTGAAGGACTGGCTGTTTGACCAGATTGTCCAACAACTGTCAAAGGACCGCGGTCTGGAGAAATTGGAGAAGAAACATCTTTCAGAGATGGTCAAGATGATCACTGACACAATCTCTAACATCAGAGAAACAACTGGCATAAAACATGTAAATGATGTCAAGACATTCATTCAAAACATCTGCAGTGCCCTTGAAGAGAAGCTGGTCCTCAAGGATGCTCTGGATTCCATCTTGATTCTGAACACTGCAGATACAGAACAGTTTGCTGTCTACCTCACAGAGTTTGTGAGAGAAATGGAGCAGTCACTGGCAGCTGAGTTCAAAAAGAGAGGTAACATCAAAGAGAGACTCAGATCTCTTTCATTCAAGCCTCACGATGAGATGTTCACCAGTCTGTTTGGCTGTGGGAAGAAATGTCCCTTCTGTGGTGTACCTTGTGAAGCAGGGGGGATGGAGCACAACAAACACCATTCCTCCATTCACCGTTCACAAGGTATCTGTGGTTATAGGCATACTCATTCACGGAAATTATTAATTGAGATATGTTCATCTCTTGTGGTTAGTTGCAAAGCAACATTCTCCAATGATGTGACTGGAGAAAAGTTTCACCCCTACAAGGACTACCAGACATATTACCCTGATTGGACCATAACTGGTGATGCCAGCGTGGAGGCGTCAGACTACTGGAAGTATGTGATGGCCACATTCCATGAGAGAATCGCTAAAGAAGTAAATGCACTTCCTGCTGATATCCCAGAGGACTGGAAGGCGTTAACATTTGAGGATGCAATGAGAAGCTTAAAAATGTCGTTCAACATGAAATGAAGTACTATATAATGACTTGTTGACCAATAACATGATTGACTTTTCATAGACTTAACAACCAGGAATTACATATCACAGAATCAACATATGTAGAGCCAGTTGTCTCAATAAAGTTTTTGAAATAATGTGCAGATCTGGCAATACCCAATGCAATTTTGAAAAGAACAAATGCAGCATGGAAAAACATATTTTATTCTATATGCATTCATAAACTATATGACATCTTAGCAATTTACAGATCTGATGTTCCATAATGAAATACATAGCTAACACTTTGAATTTGATGTGAAAGGAATAACATTTTCTAATAGATGTAAGCAAAGCGCTTTAAGCAAATTCAGAAATCCTACAAATAAGAAAAGTACATGTGAACAGCAACAGGTTAACCAACAGATTCAGAGTGTTTGACTTGATAATGTCAATAAATAAACACAATACACAGGTAAATAAGGAGCTAGTCTGACATTGTTCATTTAGTTTCAATTATAAAAATTATATTTCTGTCATTTAATTACCATCTAACCTATGGCTCCATATGCCTTAATCACAGTTTAATGATTTAAAGGGACTTCATGGTTCAGTGGGAAACAGTTGTTTTTTGTTTTTATTTTAATTGTGAACAAAATGCATTTCTTGTTTCACATTGATTATACTTTCAACAATTTACTTAATCAAAAATGATTACTTACTAAGTAGATTAAAAATGTTTTTATTGGACCACACCTTAATAGTGATTTGTTCAATGACGTGGCCGGTTTTGAAGGTATTTCCCAGCGTCAATCTATTCAATGATGATTTTATTTTTAATGATGTTGATAACAATGATTTTATGATGATTTTATGTTTGTTGTTGTTGATGATGATTATTTTCTTCTTGTTGATGATAATTGCATTTTTGTTGTTAAAGATGATTACATTTTTGCTATTGATGATTACATTTTTGTAGTTCATGACAACAAGTATGGTGATAATAATGTGAGATTGAGGGAATTACTTTTCAGCCAATAGTTGATATTGTTATATTTTTTTCTGCACTGAACACATAGTTTACAGACATATTGTGAAATAATGCAAATGATGAATACAATTAACAAAACATTATTTGATTGAAAATCATTATTTGGTTCACTTGGAATCTGTTGTATACCATTTTTAATCAGCTGGAGACAAATAAAGGCACACAATGTGTGTATCAAGTATCTAAGAGTGAAGTGCTGATCTAGGACCAGGCAAACCCTGTCCACGTAGTCTTATTCAATGTGATCTAAAAGACTTTACACATCCTTTGTTAGCGCTCTTGCTCTGAGACGCTTGATACGTTCAGCCCCTGTTAATAAAATAACAGAATTGACCATTGGAAATGTAAACAGACCAATTGCTTAAAAATCCCTTCTCTCCTTGTCTCCTCCCCTGAATCTGCACTGATTGGCAGATCAGTGAAGGAGAGGAACGATTTTTAGACGACTGAGAAAGAGCCAAAGTGTATAAGGGTAGTGTTGTGTGTTGAATAAAATAAGTAGTCCTTGGTTCTATAGTTTTGAAGACCAACATTTCAACCTATATATATTCTCAATTATTCTAATCCAATATATACCCAATACATTTATCCAGTATATTCTATATATTATATGCATGCACTGTGTGAATCAGTAGAATGTTTATACTGTGTTGGAATCCTCACTCCTGTTCAGAAATCAGAAACCACACTTAAAACGTCCGCAGCCAAGCTGACAGAGAAAGTCATCTACCTGCTCATTCTGGACCAGTGACTACACTGACCAAGACATTCTGAAACCTGAGTTGTTCACCAGATCGAACCATGTATTTTTAAGTAGCATGTCAGCGCTCTTAGTACCATGTTAACTCTCTGTTAAACATCATATTTGGATAAGTGGTTTTCACCTGTCAACTCTATAATTATCAGTTGTAGTGACGGCCGAGGAACTTTCCCATGTCGACCAATCAAATGTATGGGCGGTTTTGGGCCCACCTATTGTGTGTGAGTTGGCAACATAAAAGACCTGTAGATCATGACATTTAAGGTGTTTGTTGAAGTGCAACCCTTCCACCGTGGTGTATTAAAATAATATTGGACCTGGAGAGCCTGTCATAGATTCCTTGAGTCATCACATCACACTTTTTCACATTTGAAAAACTACAAAACAGCATCTGGGCCACTTGTTTACTAGTTTAATTGTCTTTAATAATCACAACTAGTCATCACACCAGAAGTGGTGTGTGGGTAAAATCACTGGGGAAGTCAGAAAAAAAGCCATATTACAACCTATGTGTTGTGATAATTGCGTTGTTTGCTCTATAACGTGTTAGTTCATATGCCTTGACACCGTGATATACAGTTGAAGTCAGAAGTTGATATACACCTTAGCCAAATACATTTAAACTCAGTTTTTCACAATTCCTGACGTTTAATCGTAGTAAAAATTCCCTGTCTTAGTTCAGTTAGGATCACCACTTTATTTTAAGAATTTGAAATGTCAGAATAATAGAATGATTTATTTCAGCTTTTATTTATTTCATCACATTCCCAGTTGGTCAGAAGTTTACATACACTCAATTAGTGTTTGGTAGCATTGCCTTTAAATTGTTTAACTTGGGTCAAACATTTCGGGTAGCCTTCCACAAGCTTCCCACAATAAGTTTGGTGAATTTTGGCCCATTCCTCCTGACAGAGCTGGTGTAACTGAGTCAGGTTTGTAGGCCTCCTTGCTCGCACATGCTTTTTCAGTTCTGCCTACACATGTTCTATAGGATTGAGGTCAGGGCTTTGTGATGGCCACTCCAATACCTTGACTTTGTTGTCCTTAAGCCATTTTGCCACAACTTTGGAAGGATGCTTGGGGTCATTGTCCATTTGGAAGACCCATTTGCGACCAAGCTTTAACTTCCTGACTGATGTCTTGAGATGTTGCTTCAATATATCCACATTACGTTCCTTCTTCATGATGCCACCGTAGTCTGGCTTTTTTATGGCGGTTTTAGAGCAGTGGCTTCTTCCTTGCTGAGCGGCCTTTCAGGTTATGTCGATATATAACTTGTTTTACTGTGGATATAGATACTTTTGTACCTGTTTCCTCCAGCATCTTCAAAAGGTCCTTTGCTGTTGGATTGATTTGCACTTATAAGTGAAATAATCTGTCTGTAAACAATTGTTGGAAAAATTACTTTGTCATGCACAAAGTAGATGTCCTGACCGACTTGCCAAAACTATAGTTTGTTAACAAGAAATGTGTAGAGTGGTTGAAAAACGAGTTTTAATGACTCCAACCTAAGTGTATGTAAACTTCCGACTTCAACTGCATAGGCCTAAAGGCCGAGACAATAAGAAGACACAGTGGCAGAATAAATTATTTTGTTTAAACACAACACTGGAGAGCAACCTATGTCCGGTGATCACACAGATAACTAGGTTCAACACCATCATTGTTCTCCAGTTCTTCTAACTGGTCAGTTATCTGGTGATGGTATAGTGTTCTGACATCTACACTACTATAACAGGTCAGTTATCTGGTGATGGTATAGTGTTCTAACATCTACACTACTATAACAGGTCAGTTATCTGCTGATAGTATAGTGTTTTGACATCTACACTACTATAACAGGTCAGTTATCTGGTGATAGTATAGTGTTCTGACATCTACACTACTATAACAGGTCAGTTATCTGGTGATAGTATAGTGTTCTGACAACTACACTACTATAACAGGTCAGTTATCTGGTGATAGTATAGTGTTCTGACATCTACACTACTATAACAGGTCAGTTATCTGGTGATGGTATAGTGTTCTGACATCTACACTACTATAACAGGTCAGTTATCTAGTGATGGTATAGTGTTCTGACATCTACACTACTATAACAGGTCAGTTATCTGATGATAGTATAGTGTTCTGACATCTACACTACTATAACAGGTCAGTTATCTGGTGATGGTATAGTGTTCTGACATCTACACTACTATAACAGGTCAGTTATCTGGTGATAGTATAGTGTTCTGACATCTACACTACTATAACAGGTCAGTTATCTGGTGATAGTATAGTGTTCTGACATCTACACTACTATAACAGGTCAGTTATCTGGTGATGGTATAGTGTTCTGACATCTACACTACTATAACAGGTCAGATATCTGGTGATAGTATAGTGTTCTGACATCTACACTACTATAACAGGTCAGTTATCTGGTGATAGTATAGTGTTCTGACATCTACACTACTATAACAGGTCAGTTATCTAGTGATAGTATAGTGTTCTGACATCTACACTACTATAACAGGTCAGTTATCTGGTGATGGTATAGTGTTCTGACATCTACACTACTATAACAGGTCAGTTATCTGGTGATAGTATAGTGTTCTGACATCTACACTACTATAACAGGTCAGTTATCTAGTGATGGTATAGTGTTCTGACATCTACACTACTATAACAGGTCAGTTATCTGGTGATGGTATAGTGTTCTGACATCTACACTACTATAACAGGTCAGTTATCTAGTGATGGTATAGTGTTCTGACATCTACACTACTATAACAGGTCAGTTATCTGATGATAGTATAGTGTTCTGACATCTACACTACTATAACAGGTCAGTTATCTGGTGATGGTATAGTGTTCTGACATCTACACTACTATAACAGGTCAGTTATCTGGTGATAGTATAGTGTTCTGACATCTACACTACTATAACAGGTCAGTTATCTGGTGATAGTATAGTGTTCTGACATCTACACTACTATAACAGGTCAGTTATCTGGTGATGGTATAGTGTTCTGACATCTACACTACTATAACAGGTCAGATATCTGGTGATAGTATAGTGTTCTGACATCTACACTACTATAACAGGTCAGTTATCTGGTGATAGTATAGTGTTCTGACATCTACACTACTATAGCGACTCAAGTTTCGCCATCAGGTAGAAGACTATGTCCCATCTCTCTTGTCAGTCTCACCAGAGGAAAGGAAGGAGAGAGCAGGGACCGTGAGAGGTTGACTGCTGCTATCTCCCTCTCTCCGCTGAGACAAATGCTGTGTTCAAACCAACTGGGAACTCGGAAATCTCCGACTGTAGCTCAGCTGGTAGAGCAGGGCGCTTGTAACGCCAGGGTAGTGGGTTAGATCCCCGGGACCACCCATACACAAAAATGTATGCATGCGTGACTGTAAGTTGCTTTGGATAAAAGCGTCTGCTAAATGGCATATTATTATCATTCTCTATGGTCTCCACCGCCTAGCTCATGCAGAAAAGCTGCTCAATGAACAAAGGAATGTTTGGCGGGAAAGGGGGGCAGAATACTGAGAGTTATGTTAATGATCTCTATCTACATGGGAAATGTGAATTGCAGGCTATTACCAAGGGCCATGTCCTCAGGTAGAAGTCACATTAGCCTAGCCATTAGCCCAAACAAAGAAAACCATGTGCATCCATGTATACTTATGTTGGTGAGTCAACATATTTCATGTGGTTAAATGCATGTTATTAACAAAGTGTGCTCCATTTAAAGTAGAAATCGAAAATCAACTTTATTAAATGAAAACTTGAATCATTTTGAGACTACAGGAAATAGGTTGACTGCTATGTTAAACAACTGCAGTAATGGCTGCTTTGGTTGTCGACAGTCTTGTGGCTATTGTAGTATTTTGACAATAGGGATCTCTGAAGTCGGAGACTGTAGAGAAAGCGAAACACCTACATCCCTCATTTATTCGGATCGGAGCGGGGCCACTCGAGTGGTCTACTTATTGCCCTGCCCCAGGGCAAGACATCTCACTGGCTAATATTTTCTGGATAGGCGGGGCGAGGCGGAGGAACCAGTGAGCTCACGCGGAGAAAGCGTGCCCACGCTCACCATCTTTGCTAAAGTTGTCCGAGGTGATGGATGCACAGATGCTCCTCCCCTCGCCTCAGTAACGTCATCTTAGGCTTCCACCTTTTTATTATGACCGTGTCAGTACATGGTCCAGGCTAGGCTACTCTGAATGCAGCAGGAAAATGGTAAGTCAACATGTTTTATAAACGTGTCAGGTTAAGATATGTTTGACGGCAGGTAGGCTATTCCTTATTCAAACTGGGGAAGACTTTAGGACTCAACGTTGTAACAATTGCTATTCCTCTCAGGTAATTTGAACAGGTACAAATTGAAATGGCCCAGATTTCGCATGACAGATTGTAAGGATGTTCACAAAAAGGGATTTAATTTGTTGTTAGCATACATGAAATTGTCAAATGTTAACATATTTTGTTACTACTTGCAAAACAAAACACTACAGAAAAACTATCTGGCAGCGTTCCAGGTAGTCTTTTTTTGCAGTTGCGCTGCGAGTCTGGTTGCAATATAATAATATGTCACATGAATGGGTTTCCTGACATGACACATACTTCTCCAGGCGGTGTGAGACGTGATAATGTTCGTATGCAGAAAAAGACGATCTGGAACGCCATCTTTCTCTCGATATAGCTGCCTAACCCCCTCACATTCAAATCTGGGCCAGAGCCAGTTCCACTGCTTTTTAAAAATGATTCCTCTCTAATCAGTGACTGGTTTAGACCTGGGCCACCAGGTTGCTGACATCAATTATCAGGTAGAACAGAACCAGCAGCAGTCCTCATAGCATAGGGTAAAATTTGAATACCCCTGGTCCCTAATCAGTTGCTATAGCTACATGTGAGGTTAATAGCTGTGCACATAATCCTAAAAGGCCTACCTCTAAATGGACTACATTTGAATATTTTCTTATTTTAGGGCAGGGGTATTCAAATCTGAAATGGTGCTGATTTTGTTCTACCTGATGACTGATTGCACCCACCTGGTGTCCCAGGTCTAAATCAGTCCCTGATAGAGAAAATTAGAAGACAAAAGCAGTGGAACAGGCTTCGAGGTCCAGATTTGAATTTGAGTGTTTTAGTTGACATTCATCCAAGGACACCTTTACTTGCATTACCCACCCTCACTGCAGAAACATTTTCTCATGTAGTCATGTGTAATGTAGTTAGAACATTCATGTAACTGCAAGCAGGAAACAAGTGGACAAACCAGAAATTTACATTTTAGTCATTTAGCAGACGCTCTTATCCAGAGCGACTTACAGTTAGTGAGTGCATACATATTTTTATATTTTTTCATACTGGCCCCCCGTGGGAATCGAACCCACAACCCTGGCGTTGCAAACGCCATGCTCTACCAACTGAGCTACATCCCTGCTGGCCATTCCCTCCCCTAACCTGGACGACGCTGGGCCATATGTGACATTTGGAAAATCGACTAAGCTTTAAATGCCAGGATGTTATACTAATTTCGGCTATAATTCGCTGCACACTGTTGAGGAAGGACGCACTGTACCCAAATGAACGGTGAGTCTAGTATGTTGATATTTGTTTTTACTGCATACATTTTTACGATTAGTAATACACATTATGTCGTTTTAGTAAGTATTTTGGATACGACCTATGACTCCCAGCCAACCTTGGAAAAAATTGATTCATAACTTAGCCACTTTGGTTTTGTGTTGGGCCATAGAGATATACAGCAGAGGCAGCTCTATTGATGCTATCTCCTTTTTAAAGTAGTACACTGGCTGATCCCTGCCGATGAATCGACTGGACACAACAGGGTCACCAGGAAGGATAAGCCAATGAAGGTGGAAGCCCCACACAGTTGAATACGTTAAAACGGTGGAACCGCTGCTCATGCTAATACAGCCTTTTGGCCACTAGAGGCCTCTATCATTCTCTATGGTTCGGGCAGGTTGGGGCTAGAAGGGATACAGTTTGTCAGAATTGACCAGGATAGACTTTTCCTAGCAGGTTAGGAGAAATACTCCGCAGGTTAGTATAATTAACGTAGTAGGTTGGGAAAATTAGGTTCAAGTTAAGTAAAGGGTTAGGGTTAACTAAAATACAAAAATAAACTTTTAACGTCAATTTGACAAACTGTGCACCATCTAGCCATGACCAGGTTGGGGTGGATTGGTGTCCTGCCTAGGCATAATACAATTTCCTAAAAGAGGACTGACACGAAAAAGACAACTAAATAACATAATTACATATTTACTATGCATAAATAACATAATTACATATTTACTATGTAATTATGCTACATTGCTAGGTTAAATATTTTTTTATTGTTTTATAATAATAATAATTTAAACAAAAAAAACATTCAGCCTTTACTGCTTTTCCCAATTGTATTCAGCACAAAATGCTTTACAGAATGTCATTATAATCTATAATATAATGGTATTTACTCTTCTTATTTACAGATTGATATGGGACCAGACCAGTCCTCTTCAGGATTGTGAAACCACCTCTCTGAGAGTTGTAATGAGTTATCATCAGGGGGCTGAGGGTGGTGCCATCCCTAAAGAAAGACAGAAGGATGGGTCACCAAACAAGGACCTTGATGAGACCATGGACCCTGATATGAAGAGGTGTGTGTGTGTTTGTGTGCGCGCACAACTGCTTGTTGAAGACTTTTAGATCTGTATCCTATTTAAAAGTAATGCATTTTTAGAAGGATACTGAGTTACTGCATAGTACATTTAACAGAAAATATGAATGATTTGGTAAGCGTAAATGACTGAGGACAAACCAAGTCCAAAGGTAGTTCACTTCTATAATGCTGCATGTCATTTGAGTACATTTACATTTACGTCATTTAGCAGACGCTCTTATCCAGAACGACTTACAAATAGGTGCATTCACCTTATAGCCAGTGGGATAACCACTTTACAATATTTTATTTTTATTTTTTTATTTTTTTGGGGGGTTGGAGTAAGGCGGGGGTAGAAGGATTACTTTATCCTATCCCAGGTATTCCTTAAAGAGGTGGGGTTTCAAATGTCTCCGGAAGGTGGTGAGTGACTCCGCTGTCCTGGCGTCGTGAAGGAGCTTGTTCCACCATTGGGGTGCCAGAGCAGCGAACAGTTTTGACTGGGCTGAGCCGGGAACTATGCTTCCGCAGAGGTAGGGGAGCCAGCAGGCCAGAGGTGGATGAACGCAGTGCCCTCGTTTGGGGTGTAGGGACTGATCAGAGCCTGAAGGTACGGAGGTGCCGTTCCCCTCACAGCTCCGTAGGCAAGCACCATGGTCTTGTAGCAGATGCGAGCTTCAACTGGAAGCCAGTGGAGTGTGCGGAGGAGCGGGGTGACGTGGAGAGAACTTGGGAAGGTTGAACACCAGACGGGCTGCAGCATTCTGGATGAGTTGTAGGGGTTTAATGGCACAGGCAGGGAGCCCAGCCAACAGCGAGTTGCAGTAATCCAGACGGGAGATGACAAGTGCCTGGATTAGGACCTGTGCCGCTTCCTGTGTAAGGCAGGGTCGTACTCTCCGAATGTTGTCTAGCATGAACCTACAGGATCGGGTCACCGCCTTGATGTTAGCGGAGAACGACAGGGTGTTGTCCAGCGTCACGCCAAGGCTCTTCGCACTCTGGGAGGAGGACACAACAGAGTTGTCAACCGTGATGGCGAGATCATGGAACAGGCAGTCCTTCCCGGGGGAGGATTCAGCAGGGAGGAGAATGTGGCAAAGAGCTTCCTAGGGTTAGAGGCAGATGCTTGGAATTTAGAGTGGTGAAAGTGGCCGTAGCAGCAGAAACAGATGAAGAAAATGTAGAGAGGAGGGAGTGAAAGATGCCAGGTCCGCAGGGAGTCTAGTTTTCTTCCATTTCCGCTCAGCTGCCCGGAGCTCTGTTCTGTGAGCTCGCAATGAGTCATCAAGCCACGGAGCTGGAGGGGAGGACCGAGCCGGCCGGGAGGATAGGGGACATAGAGAGTCAAAGGATGCAGAAAGGGAGGAGAGGAGGGTTGAGGAGGCAGAATCAGAAGATTGGAGGGAGAAGGATTGAGCAGAGGGAAGAGATGATAGGATGGAAGAGGAGAGAGTAGCGGGAGAGAGAGAGCGAAGGTTGCGACGGCGCATTACCATCTGTGTAGGGGCAGAGTGAGTAGTGTTGGAGGAGAGGGAGAGAGAAAAGGATACAAAGTAGTGGTCGGAGACTTGGAGGGGAGTTGCAGTGAGATTAGTAGAAGAACAGCATCTAGTAAAGATGAGGTCAAGCGTATTGCCTGCCTTGTGAGTAGGGGGACGGTGAGAGGGTGAGGTCAAAAGAGGAGAGGAGTGGAAAGAAGGAGGCAGAGAGAAATGAGTCAAATGTAGACGTAGGGAGTTTGAAATCCCCCAGAACTGTGAGGGAACTTATCAAGGCGTCAAGCTCATTGATGAACTCTCCAAGGGAACCTGGAGGGCGATAGATGACAAGGATATTAAGCTTAAATGGGCTAGTGACTGTGACAGCATGGAATTCAAATGAGGAGATAGACAGATGGGTCAGGGGAAAAATTGAGAATGTCCACTTGGGAGAGATGAGGATTCCTGATGCCACCACCCCGCTGACCAGATGCTCTTGGGATATGCGAGAACACATGGTCAGACGAGGAGAGAGCAGCAGGAGTAGCAATGTTTTCAGTGGTAATCCATGTTTCCGTCAGTGCCAAGAAGTCGAGGGACTGGAGGGTAGCATAGGCTGAGATAAACTCTGCCTTCTTGGCAGCAGAACGGCAGTTCCAGAGGCTGCCTGAGACCTGGAACTCCTTGTGGGTCGTGCGTGCAGGGACCACCAGGTTAGAGAGGCAGCAGCCATGCGGTGTGAGGCGTTTGTGTAGCCTGTGCGGAGAGGAGAGAACAGGGATAGGCAGAGGCATAGTTGACAGGCTGCAGCAGATGGCTACAATAATGCAGAGGAGATCGAAATGAAATGAACTAAACATCTGGGAAAGGAGAGAGCGGGGCCTCCCCTCACCACAACTCCCAAATATAACTCTCCCAACTTCCACCTCAGAAACTATAATTGTTGTAAACTACAGCGGTTCAATGTTTTCTAGGAATAGACTAACTTAGTTTATTCAGCTAGCTAACTAGGTGCAGTATTATTCCGTGAAAAACGTCCGGGCACCTCGTCATAAGACGCCACAGCCAGCTAGCATGCCGGTCTCCAACAACACGGTTTACTAAAGGTATTTACTAAAGGTGCATGTCTGTCTTGTAAAGGTGCATGTCTGTCTTGTATTATTTGCATTATTTGCAGTGTCCATCCAGAGATAGCCGAGTCTGTTTCCACTGGTTGTTTATCAATGAAGAGTGGTACATCAATGGTTCACTCTCTTCATGTCAAAGAGGGGGCCTCTTCACAAAGAAAACGGTGAGTTTCTACATGTTACCAGGAAATAGAACAGTTATGTAATACGTGTAGTTGGCTAGAAGAGGAGAAGCTGCAATTCACATTACTGCTAACATTCATATTTAGAACCATCTCTGTAATGAAGTGATAATGCCCGAGGCTACGGTAGGATATGAGGAAGCGCTGTGGGACTGAAGTTTTTAATGAAAATATGTAAATCATTATTTGAATATGTTGGTAACCCATCTCTATAATTAAGTGATAATGCCAGAGAAGCCGGTGTTTGAAGGATATATTGGCACGGATGTTGTTAGGCACGAACATTGAGGGCATTATCACTTTTATACAATGGGTTACCAACATATTCAAATTATGATTTACATATTTTCATTAAAAACTTTATTTTGATGAATTTATTCATACTATTTCATCCTGACACAAGATATAGTCCCGACACAAATCTAGGGTTGCTACCCAACCCGGCTGGTCGTTCATTCTATCGGTTCGGTTGCCAGAGACGCGACCCAGTCGTTCAGTCTTTTTGTTCTGTATCTATGGACGCGACCCAGTTGTTTGTTCTAAATGTTCCATTGACATACTGTCTGGCAACGCTTTTATCCCTTGCTTGCTAGCTAGCCAACTACGGCTAACTTACAGTCAAGTAAATGTAAGTCAAACAGTGCAGCCAGAATAACAACGGTAGCTGCAATTGCATTTGTTTAATCTGTTTTCTAGAGACATTTATTCGGATAAATCCATAACAATGAGCTAATGAGGTGCGATTCCGCCTGGCATAGAGAATGTGCTCTCTCGTCAGGACACTGTTGTTCAGAGGAGCTAGCCAACAACACAGCTACAGCTAACACAATAACTTCAAACTGAAGCTGGAAAGACTGAAAACTAGCTGCACTTCGTTTCGTTTGACCTTTTATCAATTGACATTTCTTTGTATATATCCATAAAACACGTTCATTGCTATGGGACAGCTGGAGATCAAATTTGAATATTGAAACAATGTTGCAAATGTCAGAGACAGACAGCAAGGTTTATCTAAATCTCCGCTGTTGAAAACTAAATGTTAGTCTAAAAGAAATGTGAGATAATGTCTAGATGCTTTTTATAGTGGAGATCAAGTTTATAAAGTGCCTGGCTGGGCTGATGAGACAGTGGATTGCGCAGTCAGATGGAACAGAGTAAATAGGCTTTTTAACATCATAGATTTAGCCGGTGGTAACTTGTGGAATAGACACCGGCTGGAATGCAGTTTTTACCAATCAGCATTCAGGATTAGACCCACCCGTTGTATAATTTAGTAATAACCACATATAAGTGTAATTCTTCAGTTATCACATGGTTTACATTTTCATGTTAATGTTGCAGTGCAGAATAAACTTCACAGAAAATATTCTGTTCATCAATATATTTGATAAAGGATCAGAATAATTTTACGTCTTTAGAAATGAGTTAAACTAAAATTATGAATTCTGACTCAATATTCAATGTTATATGACTTGTGCTGCTTGCAGGTCCCAACCAGAGATAGCAGAGTCTGTTTCATCTGGTTTTTTATCAATGAAGAGTGACCAATCCATGGATCAACCTTTTCATTTCAAAGGGTAATATTTTACATACTCATTTGAGCCTATGTCATAATAAGAACATTTTCTTAATTATTTGTGACTTAAGGTGAGACAAAAATGCACATAACGATATGATGAGTAGGTTACCATGATAACAGATAGTTATAGGTAGGTTACCATGATAACAGATAGTTATAGGTAGGTTACCATGATAACAGATAGTTATAGGTAGGTTACCATGATAACAGATAGTTATAGGTAGGTTACCATGATAACAGATAGTTATAGGTAGGTTACCATGTGTTATATTATCAGGCCATTATGTGTTAAACTGAATGGGTCAGGTTCTTTTGATCAATGTATTTGATAAATGTTATTTTCCAATTCCCAACCAGGCCAGGAGAGGTACCCTGTGATATCTGCTCTGAGGTCCAAGCTTTGAAGTTCTGTCTGACCTGCACTCAGTACTACTGTGAGACCCACGGTAGGAAGCACTACACAGTACCTAAACTACAGAGACACACCCTGGTGGAGGTGACTGGAGACCTGGAGGAGAGACTCTGTCAGGAGCACCACAGAGCTCTGGAGGTGTTCTGCAGGACAGACCAGATGCTGATCTGCTTGGAGTGTTCAGTGACAAAGCACAAAGGTCATGACCTGATCATTGAAGAGATAAAACAAACTGGAAGACAGGTAGTTGATCCCCCACCTCATTATACCCAAAAGTATGTGGACACCCTTTCAAATTAGTGTATTCGGCTATTTCAGCCACACCCGTTGCTGACAGGTGTATAAAATCGAGCACACAGCCATGCAATCTCCATAGACAAACATTGACAGTAGAATGGCCTTACTGAAGAGCTCAGTGACTTTCAACGTGGCACCGTCATAGGATGCCACCTTTCCAACAAGTCAGTTCGTCAAATTTCTGCCCTGCTAGAGCTGCCCCGGTCAACTGTAAGTGCTGTTATTGTGAAGTGGAAACGTCTAGGAGTAACAACGGCTCAACCGCGAAGCGGTAGGCCACACAAGCTTACAGAACGGGACCGCCGAGTGCTGAAGCGCGTAGAGCGTAAAAGTTGTCTGTCCTCAGTTGCAACACTCACTACCGAGTTCCAAACTAACTCTGGAAGCAACGCCAGCACAATAACTGTTCGTCGGGAGCTTCATGAAATTAGTTTCCATGGCAGAGCAGCCGCACACAAGCCTAAGATCACCATGGGCAATGTCAAGCGTCGGCTGGAGTGGTTTAAAGCTCGCCGCCATTGGACTCTGGAGCAGTGGAAGTGCATTCTCTGGAGTGATGAATCATGCTTCACCATCTTGCAGTCCAAAAGACGAATCTGGGTTTGGTGGATGCCAGGAGAACACTACCTGCCCGAATGCATAGTTCCAACTGTAAAGTTTTGTGGAGGAGGAATAATGGTCTGGGGCTGTTTGTCATGGTTCGGGCTAGGCCCCTTAGTTCCACTGAAGGGAAATCTTAAAGCTACAGCATACAATGACATTCTAGACGATTCTGTGCTTCCAACTTTGTGGCAACAGTTTGGGGAGGGCCATTTCCTGTTTCAGCATGACAATGCCCCCGTTCACAAAGCGAGGTCCATACAGAAATGGTTTGTCGAGATCGGTGTGGAAGTACGTGACTGGCCTGCACAGAGCCCTGACCTCAACCCCATCGAACACCTTTGGGATGAATTGGAACGCAGACTGCAAGGTAGACCATTTGAACGATACCTCCTTCACTCTCCACTGGTCCAAGGCTGAAGGAATGGAAAAAGTCCCACAACGCTTCCTCATATCCTACTGCAGCCCAGGAACAGACCTCCATGCAGAGAATACTAAAGACTGCCACAAAACATTCTCAAACCTGCAACCTGGTACTGAGCACACCATCAGCGTCTCAACTGTACTGAACAATGGGGAACAGAGTGAACCTGTCTCTACAACCATCTACACTAATAAGAGATCTTCCCCCAATTACAGCTTATTGTCTCTTTACCACTAACTACAACGATGTTGTTACATTACAAATACACGTTTTGTTGCTTCTGTTCTGTTTCTAGCTATTTTCTCCCCACATTAAAAGCCCTGGCTTTATTCTACTTTTCCACCGGCAAGACTATAAATATTTTATTAAATGTTTAAGGGATTCCTTTTTTATTTGTTTTAAAGTGAGGTGAGTGAAAATTTAAGGTAGAACTGCGGTGACCATATTACCGCCCCACCGGCAGTCATGGGTCATGGCCTCAGTAAAATTCCACATGACTACTGAGTCACGGTAATCTCCTTTTTATGCACTCTGGACACGCTTTGGCATTACCCAACTTGCTAACTACCATCAGGTCCTAATGGCCTGGTACTCAGGGCTCTGTTGTCCCTCTAACCATCAGGTCCTAATGGCCTGGGACTCAGGGCTCTGTTGTCCCTCTAACCATCAGGTCCTAATGGCCTGGGACTCAGGGCTCTGTTGTCCCTCTAACCATCAGGTCCTAATGGCCTGGTACTCAGGGCTCTGTTGTCCCTCTAACCACTCTGACATCAATGCTTTTGAAAATCACATCAAACACATCATCTAAACAGTATGCACTTTTAAAAACTCACCTCACTGTGATGATCAATTTGATGAAAGAAGTTCAATAACAGGTTGAAACTGAGTGGAAAACATGGTAGTTGTAGATGTTGTTTCAAAGCCTAACATAACGAAATTGACAGCGCTTTCTAAGGTGATGATTAATTCAAAACACCCATGCACATATTAGAGGTTATGCATATATGAGCCCAAGCCCCCCCAAAAAAAAATTAAAAAAATAAACGGAATTAAAATAATGATTGTGTATTCTTCTTACTATATAATTATATAATATAAAATAATCGCACAGGACTTAAGCTTAACTTGTCTGCTAAATGAACAAGTCTACAGCCTATGGCATGGTGCATAGCCAGATAACATACAGTAGGCCAACTCTTCTGTTCTTCTGAAATACATTTTCTTCATATCATAATGTTTCTTTAGTCCTGCATAAAATAAATCATTGATTTATTGTGATGGTGTATATTATAATATTTATTATATATATTTTTTTATGTAGATGTTCCAAAAGAAAGCATCAGAGGCTTGTATGTGTTGAGGCCTGGAGATGCTAAAAGTGTTTACCATAAAACTTAAATTAACAGCCCAGGCGTTTATTTGCATAATGCACACAGCTTTTGCTCATTTGCATAGTTAATTGTTTAAGTCCAGCATTTACATCCAGAATTTTAATAAATGCACTAATGTGTTATACTTTACACGTCACATTTCTTTTGTCTTAGTATGCCTCTATTTCAAAGAAGAAGAGAACTTCCTTGACAGAATATTCTCGTCTTTGACTCTGCATTTTCAAGAGGTCTTACTTTTCGCACTAGAGGGCGACGGGACGATTTCTTGGGGTCTGTGCTCCCGAAGTTGTTCACTGTTTTTGTGCTTGCCAGTTAGCAGTTGTCAGCTGTTAGCAGCCAATGGCTAGCAGTTTCTTACTGGCGATAGAAATTGATGGTTGACATAGTTTTTTTCGAGGCATTACTGAATTATTTAATGTAACAAATCAAACATTAAACCTTGTAAACAATTCATGGTAATTTGTGGTAACCTCGTAAACAATTAATAAATTCATAGTCAGTTACCGTGAGACCGGCTGTCTAGTGCATGACAATAACCAGCTGACAAAATGTCATGACCTCCACAGCCCTAGGTAGAACATCTTCTTAAAACACTATGGCAATCTTAGTGCAACACCTAGCAGCCTAATCAAGAGATGTTTCCTTTTGGGGAGGCTGAAAGAGGCATAGTTCAGCCATTATCTGAGAGGAAGTTATGTATCTCTTTATCTAATTAAATCGAATTAAATTTTTCTGATTGTTAAATTTTTTAGAAATGTTAAGTGGGACATCTGTTAAACATTTGAGTGTACAAAACATTTTACCCTCAGAACAGCCTCAATCCGTCGGGGCATGGAAAGCGTTCCACAGGGATGTTGGCCCATGTTGACTCCAATGCTTCTAGAACATTTACATTTTAGTCATTTAGCAGATGCTCTTATCCAGAGCGACTTGGACATCCAGCAAACTTCACACAACTTCTGTGGTCTCCCGAGTGGCGCAGTGGTCTTGGGGGGTAGACCATTCTTGATACACATAGGAAACTGTTGAGTGTGAAAAAAACTGCACCGTCGCAGTTCTTGACCCAAATGTATGCTCCTGGCACATACCATCTGGATTCACCTGGTCAGTCTTATGGAAATAGCAGGTGTTCTTAATGTTTTGTACATTCAGTGTATATCTGGAGTTAAACCTTAGCACTGACAATAATGTAATTTATTTATTTTCTCTTAGTACTTCCTGCTCCAGACCAGCTGAATGTTGCCTCAGTGGACACCACATCAGCTGCTGTTAGCTGGAGCCAGCCACCAGGATTGGACCAAACCCAACATCATTACCAGATCTCCTACCGCTGTCCAGGGACAGAACCACACATCACTACCACATCTTCACACAGTATCAATCTCTCTGACCTTAAACCTGCTACTAATTACTCAGTCACTGTCTGCACTGTGCTGGAAAATGGAAGGCAAAGTCAACTGGTGTTAACAACCCTCACCACAGGTAAGTACCCTACTTAAGTATTAGTTCTGGTTATCAAAATGACTATATGTGAATTCCCCAGATCTCAAAATGCAGTTTTGTGCTGAAATCAATAAACGTTGTTTATAATATCTGACTTTATGCTTTCTTCCATTCCTGTGAGTGTCACGCCCTGGCTCTGGGGACACTGTTATGTTGAGCCAGGGTGTGTAATTCTATGTTTGTATTTCTATGTTGGCCTGAGTGACTCCCAATCAGAGGCAACGAGTGTCAGCTGGTTGTCTCTGATTGGGAGCCATATTTAACTGTCTGTCTTTCACTTTGTGTTTGTGGTTTCTTGTTCCGTGTTGGTTGGTGTATGTAACTGGGGACGTCACGGTTTCGTTTTGTTGTTTTGATCGTGTGATCATTTATCAAATAAAGAAGATGTTTGCCTTCAATGCTGCGCCTTGGTCCTCCTCCTTAGACGAGCGTGACAGTGAGTCATTATGTCAAGGAGTTGATCTGCCTCTGCTTACTTTAACTTCATCCAAAGTACAGCGTAAAACCCTTGTTATTGTAGAGAATATGTATAATCACAGCATTATTTTCATTTATATTAATGAATGAATATAGCAGAAACTCTTCATTGTTGTTACATTACAAATCAGCTTCTCTTGTGTGACTTCTGCCTTAGCTTATTTATTCCCATATCAAAAGGAATTGACCTTTTCTATTTTCAACTACTATTCTACTTTTCCTCCTGTAGTATATTTATGGGGTTACACATAGCACTGACAATAATGTGTTTTCCCTTAGTACTTCCTGCTCCAGACCAGCTGACTGTTGACTCAGTGGACACCACATCAGCTGCTGTTATCTGGAGCCAGCCACCAGGATTGGACCAAACCCAACATCATTACCAGATCTCCTACCACTGTCCAGGGACAGAACCACACATCACTACCACATCTTCACACAGCATCACTCTCTCTGACCTGCAATGTGGTACTCAGTACTCTGTCACTGTCTGCACTGTGTTGGAAAATGGAAAGCAAAGTCAACTGGTGTCAACAACCCTCACCACAAGTAAGGAAGTACCCTACCATGACTGGTGTCAAGTATTGAAGGTGTAGGCCGCCTTGTTTCTTAAATAATTCCACTGATTCATACAGTAATCGTTAATGTGCACAAAGTTTATTTTCTACCGACCATAATTGAAGCTTATTGTATTGGCTTATTGTATTAGTTAGTATGCTGGCACAAGCAAGGGAACTGCTAAAATGAGGGTGATGTTTCAGTTGAATAGTTTTCCCTCTATGAGAAGAGAGAATGGGAAAGCACTAACAAACTGAACTCTGAGGAATCAAGGATGTTAGAGATTTAACATGGGTGATTTCATCCATTCACAAAAAGATTTTACTGAAAAATTCAGTTTTTCAATGTGATAACAGGAATTACATCAAGGTTAGATTTACGTCAAAGGTAACACCAGTGTCCTTGAAATCCAACAGAACATGAGGTCCGGATTGTGCTGGTGGGGAAGACTGGAGCTGGGAAGAGTGCAACAGGAAACACCATCCTGGGTAGAAATGCTTTTAACTCATTAACGTCTCCCTACTCTGTGACATCCAAGTGTGACAAGAACGGAGGAGAGGTGGATGGACAGAAGGTTGCGGTTATCGACACTCCAGGCTTGTTTAACAGCTACTATACCCAACAGGAGACACTGACAGAAATCAAGAGGTGTATCTCTCTCTCTTCTCCTGGTCCCCATGTGTTCCTGGTTGTGATCCCGCTGGGTAGATTCACACCTGAGGAGAACATAGTGGAGATATTCCAGACATTCTTCGGGGAACAGTCAACAAACCATACAATGGTGCTATTTACCCATGGAGATGATCTTGAGGGAACGTCAGTTAAAGACTATGTGGATGATTCTCTAGATCTTCAGTGTTCCACAAAACAATGCCATGGGGGATATCATGTCTTCAACAACAGAGATAAGAATCCCTCCCAGGTCACTGAGCTGCTTGAGAAGATAAACTAGATGGTCATGATGAATGGAGGAAGATACTACACCACTGAGATGTTCAAGGAGGCTGAGAGAGAGAATAAAGAAGAGGAAGAGAGGGCGATGGAAACGTTTGAAAGAGAGCATCCAAGGGATAGATTTGGTGTTGAAAGGACAGTTGTGGGGGCAGTAGAGGGACCTACAGTGAAAGCTGTAGTAAATAGATGCAGTACTCAATGAAAGTCCATAGCTAACATTGCTGTACATTCTACAAGTTGTTTGACTTCATTAATAGATATCTATAGTCTATATTAAGATATCAGTCAGATTGAAGAGAAGAAGAGGATGCTGAAAGAGAACAAAGAGCAGAGACTCAGAAAGAGGGAATGGTGGAACTGGAAACATGGAAGCTCCAGCCATTACCACTAGCCCGTCCTCCCCAATTAAGGTGCCACCAACCTCCTGTGGTACATGCAACATTTAAAGATGTTTTAAATAAAAATAGTTTCTAGGAAAATAAATAATAAATAAATACAACTATTTGAATTAACATTTATTCTAATTCTAGTGAAACGTCAACATGATTATTATATAATCAGACTATGGACCTATACTCTTAGTCTCTTAATCAATCATTACACAAATACTAAAATTGAAGAATGTAATATTCGTTAACTAATTAATAAAAATATGTTCGAACAAATAGAGGGCGACAGAGAGTGAAAAGTAAAGGGACAGAGGGAGAGAGAGAGATGAGAGAGTGAACGGTGTAGAAAGAGCAGGTTGAGAGAAAATCTATTCTCTAATTAATCTCTGTGATCAATCTCTTTATATCATAAACACATTGAATATAATGCATATTGGGTCCCTGTACCTCTTTGAAAGTATCTCTGAGCTCCTTCACTCCTATCATGTCTGCTGTCTCTGCCAACATTTTAGGACCCATCAGCTCCACAAAGTCCTCTGCCTTGAGGAACAAAGGAGTTATTAAAACTGTCACAGGGATGACGAAAAGCTGATACGAATACTGTATAATCAGGGGCAACCCGTCTGTTTTGAGCCCCATATTTTTAGCAAAACAAAAAATTTAAGCTTGCCTGTTTTGCATGTTATTTTGGCATTAATACGTGTCACATATCAGTTTGCAAACAATGTAAAAATATATAATTGAGTTAATAAAGCCACATACAAACATGGTCTCCTTTTTTTCTTTTTTCTTGAGTAAGACAACTCCAAAATGCAGGTGTTTCAGCCTAGCTCAGGGCTTTCTGTGGTGGTGGGGCAAGCCAGCAGAGAATACAGAGTGTTGCACCGTGATTGGCTCAGTGTTCTGTCACTCATGGGGACACTACGTCGCCGCCAAGTCTAAGGGTAGAGCTAGAAAATTCAAGCCCCTTGGGTGCTGCCATAGAGTTAAATTAGAAGTGCCCATCCAAGAAGGCTCAAGGTCATTGGCCACAGATAAAATGACATCAAATCACATTATATCTACAGCTTTGATTGGACTGATCATGTCAACATCATACTTTCAAAATCTTAGCTAGCAGTCATCATCATGAATCAAGTCGACAATCTACTGGCAAATCCTTTTTAATCCTTGTCATATGAAGATAAATAATGAAGAGAAATTATAGATAAAACGTATCGGTGCTCATCGGCCATTGGACATAAACATTACACAACAACTTGGAAATCGCAAATTCAACAATGAGTGGTTTGGAAGGAATCAGTGGCTAACTGCAAGCATTGCAAAGCAATCATTAGCCTGCTATTCAGTGGAGTGGCTGTGTGGTCCCAAGTCTAAGATTAAGGGTATATTTTCCTAGTTTAAAATTATAAACATTCAACATTGGTCATGCTATCAATGACGCTCAGAACAACTGTTAACTTGGAACTGCATAATCTGACTTTAGTGAGTTCAAGTTTAAACTTGTTTAAACTGGGAACTCGGGAAAAACGAGCTACGACTTTTTGAACTTTCATCCAACTCGGAATTGTAAATCCGGAACTCGGGCCTCTTTCTAGAGCTACGACCTGAAGATCACTGATGTCATCATGATTAAACCTTTTTTTTTGAGTTCCCAGTTGTCTTGAAAGCACCATCAATCCAGAGAATGCCAGACTTTGATGACAAAATTTGCCCACGGAGGACCGCCGCTCCACCTTCCTGTTTAAGTGAGCACAGCACAACAAGGTGATTCCAAAAATGTATTGTATGCTGGTGCATAAATTATGTAATATGCCAGGGAGATATGTATACTGTAGCTAACAAAGTAATACTAAGTGTATGTTGTGTAGTAAGCTGTTAGTAGCCAATGTGCCTCACCCTAATAATTTGATCTATTTTCACCTCTTAATTTCATCTACTGCTCTGATTTGGTGGTGCACATGTAGCCTATAACCTGTTTTTGAGAAATGTAATCATCAAATTTTGTAAAAGCTTTCATTGTCTGCTCATATACCCCCGTTATTTATCCTACGTTTCTGACTTGGTGTACAGGGAGAACACTGTAAGAACAGCCCATGTTCTGAATTCTGTCGCTGTACATTTCAAAAGTGCTAAACAAATAGGTATATTGACTTTGTCCTTCCTTGCTCACTCATTAATGTCTTAATCGAAATTAAGGATTGCCTCTTACCCGCTTATCGTCCCCTTATGCCATAGTTTGTACATCTCAATTGTCAGTAGAAACCACATGTGTTTAAGCAAGTCAGCCATATCAGCTATGTTTTTTTAAAGGCAGTAAATGAGGCTGAATGAACTGTTTCGCTGCCAGACAAGGCTCTGCTGATAGCCAGGTGTAGCAGTGGTAAGATGTTGGGACAGCTTTATGTAGGCCCTAACAGTTTGTGGCCACCATTTGTCACCGTTATAGTGCAATTAATGAATTGTTTAGTGTTGTGTTGTGTAGTGGCTTTGCTGGCATGCATCCCACAATTATTAATTTTTTGCCCCACCAAGATGTACATGCTAAAATCGCCACTGTGTATAATATTTTGTGATCTATGTTTGTTTGTAGTACTGCTTTAAACCATGAGCTGAAGACACATTTCCACTTTATACTTTTTTTTAATGGACAATAAATATTTTCAATTCAATAGTGAATCCCAATTCCACTAATTATCAGATGTATTATACAGCTGTAAAAATGACTATAAAGTTACATCTATAGTTTAATTTCTTGTTAGGCATACATCTTGGCCATAATCAAATATGTTTTCCTCGACAGAACCATCAAAGCTGAATTTGTTTGTTTCAGTTACAATATGCTTTACATGGTGTTATTTTCTCCGTTTACACAATTACGAGACAGAATTTATTTGAACTAAAATGTTTTCCATATTGCAACAGCATTGAGGTATTGTTTTATTAATCTCAGTTTTAGATTTAAACTTGTAAACAATTTTTACAGACACTTTATCAAAATAAAACCTTTAGTAAAGTCTACCTTTTATTTATATAAAATGGTTAGTGGATAGAAATTCTGTAATGTAACAAAATATGTCTATAGTTTTCTTAAAACATAAATGAATATGTTCAGTAGTGTAACAAAAAGAGTCCCATCTGAGATTTAGGACGGCAAACTAGCTTAAACAACAGAACACAAACCAGCTTAAACAACAGAACACAAACCAGCTTAAACAACAGAACACAAACTAGCTTAAACAACAGAACACAAACTAGCTTAAACAACAGAACACAAACCAGCTTAAACAACAGAACACAAACCAGCTTAAACAACAGAACACAAACCAGCTTAAACAACAGAACACAAACTAGCTTAAACAACAGAACACAAACCAGCTTAAACAACAGAACACAAACTAGCTTAAACAACAGAACACAAACTAGCTTAAACAACAGAACACAAACTAGCTTAAACAACAGAACACAAACCAGCTTAAACAACAGAACACAAACCAGCTTAAACAACAGAACACAAACCAGCTTAAACAACAGAACACAAACTAGCTTAAACAACAGAACACAAACCAGCTTAAACAACAGAACACAAACCAGCTTAAACAACAGAACACAAACTAGCTTAAACAACAGAACACAAACCAGCTTAAACAACAGAACACAAACCAGCTTAAACAACAGAACACAAACCAGCTTAAACAACAGAACACAAACACAACAGTCAAAGAATAACAGTATGGTGAGGGGGAGAAAGAACCAGTGGAGGCAGCAACAGGCAGGTAGCAAGGAGAGGGGGGTCAGGTGGGATTGGACCAGGCATGTCCAGGTGTCAGGCCAGGGTGTCCTCAGTCGCGGTCCAAGAACCTCAGGCCCTCTGGAAGGAGAGACAGGTAAAGAGAAAAGATTAGGGTTAATCAGAGTATGACTAAAACCATAGTACACCACATGAACTGGGGGTAGAGAATAATCAATAGTGTTGCTGTGGACACTGGATAATCTTGGCTAACACACACACACTTGTTTGACCTCGCTGTGATACTGTAGGCCTACTTATGTTACTTTGCGGAGTCAATTCAGGTAGCATTCAATGTCTTGCGTTTGTGTTAATCATGGCAGCCAGCATTGTAAATAAAGAGATGTGCAGAAAGATAATCAGCCTCTGTGTCTGTGGATCCTTTCCCCTTGTTTTCATGTCAGCCAGGCCCATCTTTTCAAATAAATACAATTTATTTAAATCTCTAGTTGAGTAAAATAAGGAGTCTATCTCTTCAGTCCTTGTTTAGTTTTCACTTGTTACCTGGTAAATAACCAACCACCATGGATAACCACAAGGAAAATAAGGTGAAGGAAACAGGCCATGTCAGCCTGAAAACACAATTTATTTCACTCTAGTTGAGGGTGGCAGGTAGCCTAGTGGTTAAGAACTTTGAGCCATTTACTGAAAGGTTGATGGTTCAACTCCCCAAGAAAGGCAGTGTCGATTGGATTTTAGTAAAGGCAGCCCCAAGTACCTCTCTGATTCAAAGGGATTGGGGAAGATGCATTTCGGTTGGTTTTAGTCTCTAGTAAATTGTGGTAAACAGCGCAGGAAACGGAATGTTCTATTTTCAGCCAGGCCTATCTTTTCAAAGAAAACAATTTAATGATATCTCTATTTGAGCAAAATAAGTAGTTTTATTGTGATCACAAGAAAATCCTAACAATTCAGGTAAAGAGTGCCACAGTCAGGCAGACAAATGGGAATGTTCCATCATAAAGTGAGAACAATTAGTTTCCATGGCTTTTATATGGTCTCCCGAGTGGCGCAGCGGTCTAAGGCACTAGAGGCATTACTACAGACCCTGGTTCGATTTCAGGCTGTATCACAAGCCAGCTGTGATTGGGAGTCCCATAGGGCGGTGCACATTTGGCCCAGCGTTGTCTGGGTTTGGCCGGGGTAGGTCGTCAAATAAGAATTTGTTCTTAACTGTCTAATTAAATATGGCTGTTGCTTAGAAAACTATAACACTAAATTAATTGTTGACGTTCACTGATATAAACCTGTCTCCAATATAATCGCATAGTTTTCACAAACCGAACTCTGTGTGAAAAGGCGTTCCTTGGTCTGTTTTGTCAACGAACACAATGTATTCCAAACACTGTAACCAAATGATCCCAATAATTTAGGTAGCCTCCCTCTGATATGATCTATTGAGAACTGTCTGGGACTAGTAGTTTCCCTGTTTACTACTCAAAGATATTTTACTTATAAAGTCAAAGACAAAATCAAATGTATTAGCATAACTAGGCTACACAGAACCACGGTGGACCCATTGTAAAATGAGAGTCTTTTCACCATATTAAAACGTGTCCCAGTCCAACATGACTAGCTCTGCCCACTGGGGCGTGGCTTACGGAGCGCACTCTGAAATAAGAGCTCGTATCATCGTGTTCCACCGGACAGAGTTATCTCATCACACCGGAGCGTGTGGGTGGAGTTTACTTGACTTTCAAAACACGATAGGCTGTGTTAAATCAAACTGAACATGCATTCTTTATTGGTTTACAAAGGAAACCAATCATTTAATCCATATGATCTGGCCAGTGGTTGTAGGTTTGTCAGTGACTTATTGACTGATGATAATGTAACCTATCTGTTTTAGTGAATGCCTATACATAAGAAGATATATTAAGCTACCAGCCTTATTGCAATAAAAATCGCACATTTCTCTATAGTTGACTACACAACCAAAATAGAACTCAAGCATTATTAGGCCATTAAATGTTTTTCAGCAAGTTCCTAATAATAATTAGAGCCTGTATAGACAGAAATTGAGAAAATCGTTAAGGATGTTTTAATTAATATCAATTGAAAATAAAAAATAGCCTAAAATTGTTTTTGATTTGATTTTATTTTGATATCACTAAACCCAAGTATTGCATATGCAAAAAAACGGAAAGGATCTCTTAGAAAAGTTTTTTTAGAAGAACAGAAGGGAAGGTCGTTTTTCCTGAATTTATAATATACAGTGGGGAAAAAAAGTATTTAGTCAGCCACCAATTGTGCAAGTTCTCCCACTTAAAAAGATGAGAGAGGCCTGTAATTTTCATCATAGGTACACGTCAACTATGACAGACAAATTGAGGAAAAAAAAATCAAGAAAATCACATTGTAGGATTTTTAATGAATTTATTTGCAAATTATGGTGGGAAATAAGTATTTGGTCACCTACAAACAAGCAAGATTTCCTAGTGAATGACCTGCAGAGAGCTGGGAACAAAGTAACAAAGCCTACCATCAGTAACACATTACGCCGCCAGGGACACAAATCCTGCAGTGCCAGATGTGTCCCCCCGCTTAAGCCAGTACATGTCCAGGCCCATCTGAAGTTTGCTAGAGTGCATTTGGATGATCCAGAAGAGGATTGGGAGAATGTCATATGGTCAGATGAAACCAAAATATAACTTTTTGGTAAAAACTCAACTCGTCATGTTTGGAGGACAAAGAATGCTGAGTTGCATCCAAAGAACACCATACCTACTGCGAAGCATGGGGGTGGAAACATCATGCTTTGGGGCTGTTTTTCTGCAAAGGGACCAGGGACGACTGATCCGTGTAAAGGAAAGAATGAATGGGGCCATGTATCGTGAGATTTTGAGTGAAAACCTCCTTCCATCAGCAAGGGCATTGAAGATGAAACGTGGCTGGGTCTTTCAGCATGACAATGATCCCAAACACACTGCCCGGGCAACGAAGGAGTGGCTTCGTAAGAAGCATTCCAAGGTCCTGGAGTGGCCTAGCCAGTCTCCAGATCTCAACCCCATAGAAAATCTTTGGAGGGAGTTGAAAGTCCGTGTTGCCCAGCGACAGCCCCAAAACATCACTGCTCTAGAGGAGATCTGCATGGAAGAATGGGCCAACATACCAGCAACAGTGTGTGAAAACCTTGTGAAGACTTACAGAAAATGTTTGACCTGTGTCATTGCCAACAAAGGGTATATAATAAAGTATTGAGAAACTTTTATTATTGACCAAATACTTATTTTCCACCATAATTTGCAAATAAATTCATTAAAAATCCTACAATGTGATTTTCTGGAAAAAAAATTCTCATTTCGTCTGTCATAGTTGACGTGTACCTATGTTGAAAATTACAGGCCTCTCTCATCTTTTTAAGTGGGAGAACTTGCACAATTGTTGGCTGACTAAATACTTTTTTTCCGCACTGTAATTTTTCCTGGCCAACATGAACCTATTTTCCTGACCGACGCAGTCGCAGATGAAATTGAAAGTACTTCGTTGGCTTCCTCCGCCTTTTTAAAGACGTGTCAATTATTTGCACCAGACTCTACTGGAACTGCAGCAGGAAAATGGTAAGTCAACATGTTTTACAAAAGTGTTAGGTTAAGATATGTTTGATGACTGGCAGGTAGGTAGGCTATTTCTTATTGAAACTAGGCGAAACTTTAGGACTCATAACGTTGTAACGGATACAGTTTATGTCAGAATTGACCAGGGTATACTTTTCCTAGCAGGTTAGGAGAAATACTCCACAGGTTAGTATAATTACCGTAGTAGGTTGGGAAAATTAGGTTAAAGTTAAGTAAAGGGTCAGTGTTAACTAAAATGCAAAAATTAACTTTTGATTGACATAAACTGTATACCGTCTAGCCACGACAAGGTTTGGGCGGATTGGTGTCCCGCCTAGGTATAATACAATCACAATGTAATTATGCTACATTGCTGGGTTAAATGTTTTTATTTAATTTTTAATATTAATAATAATTAAAACAAAAAAAACATTCAGCCTTTACCGCTTTTCACAGTTGCATTCTGTACCAAATGCTTTACAGGATGTCAATATAATGTCAACTTAAATCCCCAAAACAGCATTCCAACACTAGGCCTACTCTGCTTTTGTGTTTAAACGTTTTATTATAATGGTATTTACTCTTCTTATTTACAGATTGATATGGGACCAGACCAGTCCTCTTCAGGATTGTGAAACCACCTCTCTGAGAGTTATAATGAGTTATCATCAGGGGGGCTAAGGGTGGTGCCATCCCTAAAGAAAGACAGAAGGATGGGTCACCAAACAAGGATCTTGATGAGACCATGGACCCTGATATGAAGAGGTGTGTTTGTGTGCTTGAATACTTTTAGATCCTATGCTACGTTTTTTAAAATAGATTAACATGAAGAGGATTTTGACTAAAAATACAACACACCTCTCAAATATATACTAATATGTTCATATGATTTCTATGAAGGAGACTGAGTTACTGCATAGTAAACATAACATTTTATTCTAGGGGAAACATAGTCAGTTGTACAACTGAATGCATTCAACTGAAATGTGTCTTCCACATTTAACCCAACCCCTCTGAATCAGAGAGGTGCGGAGGGCTGCCTTAATCAACATCACGTCATCGGCGCTCGGGGAGCAGTTGGTGGGGGTTAACTGCCTTGCTCAAGGGCACAACAGCAGATTATTTTCACCTTGTCGGCTTGGGATTCAAACCAGCGACCTTTCGGTTAAAGGCCCAACGCTCTTAACCACTAGGACATCTGCCGCCACTATAATGACACTAAGCATGATGGGATGTTTAATTGTTTTAATTCTAACCAATAGATTTAGTGTAAATGAATGTGAAGACAAATCAAGGGCCAGTGGTAGTTCAAATCAAATGTTATTTTCACATGCGCCGAATACAACTGGTGTAGACTTTACCGTGAAATGTTTGCTTACGAGCCCTTCCCAAGGATACAGAGTTTAAAAATAAGACTCTAAAGAACAAATTAAATTAAATAGTAACATGAGGAATAAAATAAAATACACAAGAATGGAGCTATATACAGCGAGTACCAGTACCAGATCAATGTGCAGAGGTACGAGGTATTTGAGGTAGATAGACTACATGGCCAAAAGTATCATTCCAAAATCATGGACATTATTATGGAGTTGGTCCCCCCCCCCTTTGCTGCTATAACAGCCTCTACTCTTCTGGGAAGGCTTTCCACTAGATGTTGGAACATTGCTGCGGGGACATGCTTCCATTCAGCCACAAGAGCATCAGTGAGGTTGGGCACTGATGTTGGGCGATTAGGACTGGCTCTCGTGTCGGCGTTCCAATTAATCCCAAAGGTGTTCGAAGGGGTTGAGGTAAGGGCTCTGTGCAGGCCAGTCAAGTTCTTCCACATCGATCTCGACCAACCATTTCTGTATGGACCTTGCGTTGTGTACAGAGGCATTGTCATGCTGAAACAGGAAAGGGCCTTCCCCAAACTGTTGCCACATAAGTGGAAGCACAGAATCATCTAGAATGTCATATGCTGTAGCGTTAAGATTTCCCTTTACTGGAACTAAGGGGCCTAGCCCGAACCATGAAAACAGCCCCAGACCATTATTCCTCCTCCACCAAACTTTACAGTTGGCACGATGCATTGGGTCAGGTAGCGTTCTCCTGGCATCCGCCAAACCCAGATTCGTCCGTCGGACTGCCAGATGGTGAAGCGTGATTCATCACTCCAGAGAACGTGTTTCCACTGTTCCAGAGTCCAATGGCGGCAAGCTTTACACCACTCCAGCCGACGATGTTTACGAGTTACACACTTCACCACTCAGCGGTCCCGTTCTGTGAGCTTGTGTGGCCTACCACTTCACGGCTGAGCCGTTGTTGCTCCTAGACGTTTCCACTTCACAATAACAGCACTTACAGTTGACCGGAGCAGCTCTAGCAGGGCAGAAATGTGACGAACTGACTTGTTGGAATGGTGGTGTCCTATGATGGTGCCACGTTAGAAGAGCAGAGTCTATTTCCTCTGGTTTTATATCAATGAAGAGTAACAAATCAATGAATATCCCTATTAATTTCAAAGAGGAGGGGACCTTACAGCAAAATGAAGGGTGAGATTCTACGTTCCATGTTCTACCTGGAAAAGTCAATAAGTGCCTATAATTATTATGTTAATGCATGTAGTTGGCTAGAAGAAGATAAACTCAAATCCACATTATTATGTGGAAGAGAGGAATATAATAGATTGTTGTTTTATTGTATTTTTTTGTGTGTTTAGCATTTAGTGTTTTACTCGTTTTTTAGTGTGGTTAGCATTTAGTGTTTTAATAGTTTTTTTAGTGTGTTTTGTATTTAGTGTTTTATTAGTTTTTTGGTGTGTTTTACCTGACTGTCTTGTACTACTAGGGGCTGTCCAGAGAGAGCAGAGTCCATTTCCTCTGGTTTTCTATCAATGAGTGACCAATCCATGGAATACCCTATTCATTTCAAAGGAAGGGTCTCTCTACGAAACAAAGGGTGAGATTCTCCTTTGCGCCCAGGTGGAAATACAACCCTATGACATATTAATGCTAACCTCATGAAATATAATATGTGACTTAGGGTGAAACAAAATACACATCATGATATCAGATAGTTATAGGTAGGTTACCATGAGTTATATTATCAGGCCATTATGTGTTAAACTGAACTGATGAGGTTACCATGTGTTCTAAACTCATCAAAAAAAGAAATGTCCCTTTTTCAGGACCCTGTCTTTCAAAGATAATTCATGAAAATCCAAATAACTTCAGATCTTCATTGTAAAGGGTTTAAACACTGTTTCCCATGCTTGTTCAATGAACCATAAACAATTAATGAACATGCACCTGTGGAACGGTTGTTAAGACACTAACAGTTAAGGTCACAGTTATGAAAACTTAGGACACTAAAAGAGGCCTTTCTACTGACTCTGAAAAACACCAAAAGAAAGATGCCCAGGGTGAACTTGCCTTAGGCATGCTGCAAGGAGGCATGAGGACTGCAGATGTGGCCAGGGCAATACATTGCAATGTCCGTATTGTGAGACGCCTAAGACAGCGCTACAGGGAGACAGGACGGACAGCTGATCGTCCTCTCAGTGGCAGACCACGTGTAACAACACCTGCACAGGATCGGTACATCCGAACATCACACCTGCGGGACAGGTACAGGATGGCAACAACAACTGCCCGAGTTACACCAGGAACGCACAATCCCTCCATCAGTGCTCAGACTGTCCGCAATAGGCTGAGAGAGGCTGGACTGAGGGCTTGTAGGCCTGTTGTAAGGCAGGTCCTCACCAGACATCACCGGCAACAACGTCGCCTAAGGGCACAAACCCACCGTCGCTGGACCAGACAGGACTGGCAAAAAATGCTCTTCACTGACGAGTCGCGGTTTTGTCTCACCAGGGGTGATGGTCGGATTCTCGTTTATCGTCGAAGGAATGAGCGTTACACCAAGGCCTGTACTCTGGAGCAGGATCGATTTGGAGGTGGAGGGTCCGTCATGGTCTGGGGCGGTGTGTCACAGCATCATCGGACTGAGCTTGTTGTCATTGCAGGCAATCTCAACGTTGTGCGTTACAGGGAAGACATCCTCCTCCCTCATGTGGTACCCTTCCTGCAGGCTCATTCTGACATGACCCTCCAGCATGACAATGCCACCAGCCATACTGCTCGTTCTGTGCGTGATTTCCTGCAAGACAGGAATGTCAGTGTTCTGCCATGGCCAGCGAAGAGCCCGGATCTCAATCCCATTGAGCACGTCTGGGACCTGTTGGATCGGAGGGTGAGGGCTAGGGCCATTCCCCCAGAAATGTCTGGGAACTTGCAGGTGCCTTGGTGGAAGAGTGGGGTAACATCTCACAGCAAGAACTGGCACATCTGATGCCGTCCATGAGGAGGAGATGCACTGCAGTACTTAATGCAGCTGGTGGCCACATCAGATACTGACTGTTACTTTTGATTTTGACCCCCCCTTTGTTCAGGGACACATTATTCAATTTCTGTTAGTCACATGTCTGTGGAACTTGTTCAGTTTATGTCTCAGTTGTTGAATCTTGTTATGTTCATACACATATTTACAATGTTAAGTTTGCTGAAAATAAATGCAGTTGACTGTGAGAGGACATTTCTTTTTTTGCTGAGTTTATAATCAGGCCATTATGTGTTAAACTGAATAGATGAGGGTCTTTTGATAAATGTTGGTATTTGATAAATGTTAGTTTCCAATTCCCAACCAGGCCAGGAGAGGTGGTCTGTGATATCTGCTCTGAGGTCCAAGCTGTGAAGTTCTGTCAGACCTGCAGTGTGTCCTACTGTGAGACCCACATCAGACAGCACTATACAATAGCAGCACTGCAGAGACACACAGTGGTGGATGTGACTGGAGACCTGGTGCAGAAACTCTGTCAACATGACTACAGTCCTCTGGAGGTGTTCTGCAGGACAGACCAGATGCTGATCTGCAGTCAGTGTGCAGAGACAAAGCACAAAGGACATGATACCATCTCCCATGAGATAAAAAAAACTGGAAGAGCGGTTGCTCCTGGTTTGTTTTCATATTCTTCATTGCAGATGTACAGTATTTGTTTGATAAAGATAAAGGTTTGTGTCAAGAGCAAAATAACATGTTTCACAGAAAGGATTGACTCTTTCTTTGGTTTTCACAGCCTAAGAGTTTTGATGGAGACCAACTCACAACGCTGAGCTCAGATGATGGTAGGTAATACAGAAGAAACTGATCCAAACAATATTATTTAATTTAAATCTACATTTAAGAGGATACATTTAGTAAGATATTAATTGTTGTCCCTTAACTGCTGGGATGAATAATACACATTTGTGTTTGTAATTTTATTTTCAATAAAGTCTGTTTTTCTCTGTCATTATTCCTTCACCAGTGCTGCCACCTCCTGGTGACATCCAGGTCCTGTTGCTGACGTCAGACTCAGTGTCTCTGAGCTGGAGTTCTCCTCAGGGAGTTAAAGTTAAAGGACCACAGACATTCAGAGTGACCTGGGTGTGTGACGGGGAAACAAGCTCAACAAAAGTGAAAAGTGGGCATCATCTTAAAATAAGCAGTCTCCAACCTGGTGAAAAGTACCAGTTCAACGTGGCTACAGAGGGAGAAGATGGAAGCCAAAGCAGATGTGTCTCAGCATCCCTATCCACAGGTAAAGAGTTTTGTTTTAGTCATGTTTTACTGACATACTTTGTTGTGTTTTAAGAGAGGTATTGTTATGGATCTTCTTAAAACAAATATTGTTTTATGTTCCAGTGGTCCCACCCAGAGACTTAAAAGTAGACGATTTGAAAGATACCTCCTTCACTCTCCACTGGTCCAAGGCTGAAGGAATGGAGAAAGTCCCACAGCGCTTCCTCATATCCCACTGTAGCCTAGGAACCGACCTCCATGCAGAGAATACTAAAGACTGCCACACAACATTCTCAAACCTGCAGCCTGGTACTGAGCACACCATCAGTGTCTCAACTGTACTGACCAATGGGGAACAGAGTGAACCTGTCTCTACAACCATCTGTACTAGTAAGAGATCTCTCTCACCTTGTTACATATCATCATCTCTTTACCAGTAACCAGAACAGACAGTTTGTCAGTGGTGGAAAAAGTACCAAATTGTCATACTTGAGTAAAAGTAAAGATACCTTAATAGAAAATGACTCAAGTAAAAGTCACCCAGTAACATACTATTTGAGTAAAAGTCTAAAAGTATTTGCTTTTAAATGTACTTAAGTATCAAAAGTAAATGTAATTGCTAAAATATACTTAAGTATTAAAAGTAAAAGTATAAATAATTAAAAATTCCTTATATTAAGCAAACCAGACTGCACCATTTTCATATTCTTTTTTTTAACGGATGGCCAGGGGCACGCTCCAACACTCAGACATCATTTACAAATGAAGCATGTGTGTTTATTGAGTCTGCCAGATAAGAGGCAGTAGGGATGACCAGGAATGTTCTCCTGATAAGTGTGTGAATTGGAATTTTTTTTGTTATATTACAAATCAACTTCTGTTATGGCTTCTGTTTTTAAATTCTTCCAACATCAAAATAAATTACAGACATGTTTATCCCTGGACTTATTCTACTTTTCCTCCTGTAATATATCTTCTGGAGTTAAACTATAGCACTGACAATAATATATTTTACTTTAATACTTCCTGCTCCAGACCAGCTGACTGTTGACTCAGTGGACACCACATCAGCTACTGTTAGCTGGAGCCAGCCACCAGGATTGGACCAAACCCAACATCATTACCAGATCTCCTACCACTGTCCAGGGACAGAACCACACATCACTACCACATCTTCACACAGCATCACTCTCTCTGACCTGCAACCTGCTACTAAATACTCAGTCAATGTCTGCACTGTGTTGGAAAATGGAAAGGAAAGTCAGCTGGTGTCAACAACCCTCACCACAAGTAAGGAAGTACCCTACTATCACTGGTGTCATGTATTGAAAGTGTAGGCCTCCTTGTTTCTTAAATAATTCCACTGATTCATAAAGTCAGCGTTAATTTGGACAAAGTTTATATTCTACCGACCATAAATGTTAGTCGTTGCAGCCAAGAAGCAGTGTGAAACTGAAAAGCAGCTTATTGTATAGTTTAGTATGCTGGCACAAGCAAGGGAACCTCTGCTAAAATGAAGGTGATGTTTCAGTTTAATACTTCCCCCTCTGAAATGAAAAAAGAATGAGACAGAACTAACATAAACTACAACAGAACTCTGAGGAATCAAGGATGTTAGAGGTCTAACATGGGTGATGTCATCCATTCATCCATTCACAAAAATATTTTACTGAAAAATGCAGTTTGTCAATGTGATAACAGGAATTACATCCAGGTTAGACTTATGTCAAAGGTAACAGCAGTGTCCTTGTAATCCAAAAGAACATGAGGTCCGGATTGTTCTGGTGGGGAGGAATGGAGCTGGGAAGAGTGAATCAGGAAACACCATCCTGGGGAGGAAAGCTTTCAGATCAAAGTTGTCCTGTATTTCTGTGTGTTTTAAGAGAGATATTGTTACGGATCTTCTTAAAATAAATATAGATTTTTGTTCGAGTGGTCCCACCCAGAGACTTAAAAGTAGACAATTTGAACGATACCTCCTTCACTCTGCACTGGTCCAAGGCTGAAGGAATGGAGAAAGTCCCACAGCGCTTCCTCATATCCTACTGTAGCCTAGGAACCGACCTCCATGCAGAGAATACTAAAGACTGCCACAAAACATTCTCAAACCTGCAACCTGGTACTGAGCACACCATCAGTGTCTCTACAGTGCTGAGCAATGGGGAACAGAGTGAACCTGTCTCTACAACAATCTGCACTAGTAAGAGATCTTCCCCCAATTACAGCTCATTGTCTCTTTACCACTAACTACAACGATGTTGTTACATTACAAATACACGTTTTGTTGCTTCTGTTCTGTTTCTAGCTTATTTCTCCCCATATTAAAAGCCCTGGCTTTATTCTACTTTTCCACCGGCGAGGCTATAAACATTGTATTAAATGTTTAAGGGATTCCATTTTTAAATTTGTTTTAAAGTGAGGTGAGTGAAAATTTAAGGTAGAACTAAGGCTGTTGCGGTGACCATATTACCGCCCCACCGGCAGTCATGGGTCATGGCCTCAGTAAAATTCCACATGACTACTGAGTCACGGTAATCTCCTTTTTATGCACTCTGGACACGCTTTGGCATTACCCAACTTGCTAACTACCATCAGGTCCTAATGGCCTGGTACTCGGGGCTCTGTTGTCCCTCTAACCATCAGGTCCTAATGGCCTGGTACTCAGGGCTCTGTTGTCCCTCTAACCATCAGGTCCTAATGGCCTGGTACTCAGGGCTCTGTTGTCCCTCTAACCATCAGGTCCTAATGGCCTGGTACTCAGGGCTCTGTTGTCCCTCTAACCATCAGGTCCTAATGGCCTGGTACTCAGGGCGCTGTTGTCCCTCTAACCATCAGGTCCTAATGGCCTGGTACTCAGGGCTCTGTTGTCCCTCTAACCATCAGGTCCTAATGGCCTGGTACTCAGGGCTCTGTTGTCCCTCTAACCATCAGGTCCTAATGGCCTGGTAATCAGGGCTCTGTTGTCCCTCTAACCACTCTGACATCAATACATTTGAAAATCACATCAAACACATCATCTAAACAGTATGCGCTTTTAAAACTCACCTCACTGTGATGATCAATTTGATGAAAGAAGTTCAATAACAGGTTGAAACTGAGTGGAAAACATGGTAGTTGTAGATGTTGTTTCAAAGCCTAACATAACGAAATGGACAGCGCTTTCTAAGGTGATGATTAATTCAAAACACCCATGCGCATATTCGAGGTTATGCATATATGAGCCCAAAGCCCCCAAAAAATAAAAAATAAACGGAATTAAAATAATGATTGTGTATTCATCTTACTATAAAATTATAGAATATAAAATAATTGCACAGGACTTAAGCTTATCTTGTCTGCTAAATGATCTAGTCTACAGCCTATGGCATGGTGCATAGCCAGATAACATACAGTAGGCCAACTACTTCTGAAATACATTTTCTTCATATCAAAATGTTTCTTTAGTCCTGGCTAAAATAAATCATTGATTTATTGTGATGGTGTATATTACATTTTTTTTTACAAATGTAGATGTTCCAAAGGCATGCATCAGAGGCTTGTATGTGTTGAGGCCTGGAGATGCTAAAAGTGTTTACCATAAAACTTAAATTAATAGCCCAGGCGTTTACTTGCATAATGCACACAGCTTTTGTACATTTGCATAGTTAATTGTTTAAGTCCAGCATTCACATCCAGAATTTTAATAAATGCACTAATGTGTTATAATTTACACGTCACATTTATTTTGTCTTAGTATGCCTCTATTTCAAAGAAGAAGAAAAAACTTCCTTGACAGAATATTCTCGTCTTTGACTGTGCATTTTCGAGAGGTCTTACTTTTGGCACTAGAGGGCGATGGGCTGATTTCTTGGGATCTGTACTCCCGAAGTTGTTCACTGTTTTTGTGCTTGCCAGTTAGCAGTTGTCAGCTATTAGCAGCCAATGTCTAGCAGTTTCTTACTGGCGATAGAAATTGATGGTTGACATAGTTTTTGAGGCATTACTGAATTATTTAATGTAACAAGTCAAACATTAAACCTTGTAAACAATTCATGGTAATTTGTGGTAACCTCGTAAACAATTCGTAAATTCATAGTCAGTTACCGTGAGACCCGGCTGTCTATTGCATGACAATAACCAGCTGACAAAATGTCATGACCTCCACAGCCCTAGGTAGAACATCTTCTTAAAACACTATGGCAATCTTAGTGCAACACCTAGCAGCCTAATCAAGAGATGTTTCCTTTTGGGGAGGCTGAAAGAGACATAGTTCAGCCATTATCTGAGAGGAAGTTATGTATCTCTTTATCGAATTAAATCGAATAAAATGTTTCTAATTGTTAAATTTTTTAGAAATGTTAAGTGGGACATCTGTTAAACATTTGAGTGTACAAAACATTTTACCCTCAGAACAGCCTCAATCCGTCGGGGCATGGACTCTACAAGGTGTCGAGCGTTCCACAGGGATGTTGGCCCATGTTGACTCAATGCTTCTAGAACATTTACATTTTAGTCATTTAGCAGATGCTCTTATCCATAGCGACTTGGACATCCAGCCAACTTCACACAACTTCTGTGGTCTCCCGAGTGGCGCAGTGGTCTTGGGTGGTAGACCATTCTTGATACACATAGGAAACTGTTGAGTGTGAAAAAAACCAACACCGTCGCAGTTCTTGACCCAAACTTATGCTCCTGGCACATACCATACTCCGTTCAAAGGCACTTCAATATTTTGTATTGCCCATTCACCCTCTGAATGGCACACATACACAATCCATGTCTCAATGCTTAAAATCATTCTTTAACCTGTCTCCACCCCTTCATCTAAACAGTTTGAAGTGAATTTATCAAGTGACGTCAATAAGGGATCATAACTTTCAATCTGGATTCACCTGGTCAGTCTTATGGAAATAGCAGGTGTTCTTAATGTTTTGTACACTCAGTGTATATCTGGAGTTAAACCTTAGCACTGACAATAATGTAATTTATTTATTTTCTCTTAGTACTTCCTGCTCCAGACCAGCTGACTGTTGACTCAGTGGACACCACATCAGCTGCTATTAGTTGGAGCCAGCCACCAGGATTGGACCAAACCCAACATCATTACCAGATCTCCTACCACTGTCCAGGGACAGAACCACACATCACTACCACATCTTCACACAGCATCACTCTCTCTGACCTGAAACCTGCTACTAATTACTCAGTCACTGTCTGCACTGTGCTGGAAAATGGAAAGCAAAGTCAACTGGTGTCAACAACCCTCACCACAAGTAAGGAAGTAAAATACTTCAACTTTGACACCAGACATAATATTTATCAAACCTTAACTAATTATCAAAATAACTATGAACTAATCATAATGGATGTGTCAGCATTGGATGTAAAGGTACAGTATCTTCCCTGATGAGAAATATATCATGGTGAATTCCCCAGATCTCTTCATGCAGTTTGGTGTTGAAATCATTAAAAGTTTTTATAGTATCTGAATTCTTGCTTGCTTCACATTAGTGTGAGTCATTATGTCAAGGAGTTGATCTGCCTCTGCTTGCTTTAACTTCATCCAAAGTACAGCGTAAAAACCTTGTTATTGTGGGAGAATATGTATAATCACAGCATTCTTTTCATTTATATTAATGAATGAATATAGCAGAAACTCTTCATTGTTGTTACATTACAAATCAGCTTCTCTTGTGTGACTTCTGCCTTAGCTTATTTATTCCCATATCAAAAGGAATTGACCTTTTCTATTTTCAACTACTATTCTACTTTTCCTCCTGTAGTATATTTCTGGAGTTTAACTGTAGCTGCACTGACAATAATGTATTTTCCCTTAGTACTTCCTGCTCCAGACCAGCTGACTGTTGACTCAGTGGACACCACATCAGTTGCTGTTAGTTGGAGCCAGCCACCAGGATTGGACCAAACCCAACATCATTACCAGATCTCCTACCGCTGTCCAGGGACAGAACCACACATCACTACCACATCTACACCCAGCATCCCTCTCTCTGACCTGCAGAGTGGTACTCAATACTCAGTCACTGTCTGCACTGTGCTGAAGAATGGAATGCAAAGTCAACTGGTGTCAACAACCCTCACCACAAGTAAGGGAAGTACCCTACTATCACTGGTGTGTAGGCCTCCTTGTTTCTTAAATAATTCCACTGATTCATAAAGTCAGCGTTAATTTGGACAAAGTTTATATTCTACCGACCATAAATGTTAGTCGTTGCAGCCAAGAAGCAGTGTGAAACTGAAAAAGCAGCTTATTGTATAGTTTAGTATGCTGGCACAAGCAAGGGAACCTCTGCTAAAATGAAGGTGATGTTTCAGTTTAATACTTTCCCCTCTGAAATGAAAAAGAATGAGACAGAACTAACATAAACTACAACAGAACTCTGAGGAATCAAGGATGTTAGAGGTCTAACATGGGTGATGTCATCCATTCATCCATTCACAAAAATATTTTACTGAAAAATGCAGTTTGTCAATGTGATAACAGGAATTACATCCAGGTTAGACTTATGTCAAAGGTAACAGCAGTGTGCTTGTAATCCAAAAGAACATGAGGTCCGGATTGTTCTGGTGGGGAGGAATGGAGCTGGGAAGAGTGAATCAGGAAACACCATCCTGGGGAGGAAAGCTTTCAGATCAAAGTTGTCCTGTATTTCTGTGTGTTTTAAGAGAGATATTGTTACGGGTCTTCATAAAATAAATATAGATTTTTGTTCCAGTGTTCCCACCCAGAGACTTAAAAGTAGACAATTTGAACGATACCTCCTTCACTCTCCACTGGTCCAAGGCTGAAGGAATGGAGAAAGTCCCACAGCGCTTCCTCATATCCTACTGTAGCGTAGGAACAGACCTCCATGCAGAGAATACTAAAGACTGCCACAAAACATTCTCAAACCTGCAACCTGGTACTGAGCACACCATCAGTGTCTCTACAGTGCTGAGCAATGGGAACAGAGTGAACCTGTCTCTACAACAATCTGCACTAGTAAGAGATCTTCCCCCAATTACAGCTCATTGTCTCTTTACCACTAACTACAACGATGTTGTTACATTACAAATACACGTTTTGTTGCTTCTGTTCTGTTTCTAGCTTATTTCTCCCCATATTAAAAGCCCTGGCTTTATTCTACTTTTCCACCGGCAAGGCTATACATATTTTATAAAATGTTTAAGGGATTCCATTTTTAAATTTGTTTTAAAGTGGGGTGAGTGAAAATTTAAGGTAGAACTAAGGCTGTTGCGGTGACCATATTACCGCCCACCGGCAGTCATGGGTCATGGCCTCAGTAAAATTCCACATGACTACTGAGTCACGGTAATCTCCCTTTTTATGCACTCTGGACACGCTTTGGCATTACTCAACTTGCTAACTACCATCAGGTCCTAATGGCCTGGTACTCAGGGCTCTGTTGTCCCTCTAACCATCAGGTCCTAATGGCCTGGTACTCGGGGCTCTGTTGTCCCTCTAACCATCAGGTCCTAATGGCCTGGGACTCAGGGCTCTGTTGTCCCCTCTAACCATCAGGTCCTAATGGCCTGGTACTCGGGGCTCTGTTGTCCCTCTAACCATCAGGTCCTAATGGCCTGGTACTCAGGGCTCTGTTGTCCCTCTAACCACTCTGACATCAATACATTTGAAAATCACATCAAACACATCATCTAAACAGTATGCGCTTTTAAAACTCACCTCACTGTGATGATCAATTTGATGAAAGAAGTTCAATAACAGGTTGAAACTGAGTGGAAAACATGGTAGTTGTAGATGTTGTTTCAAAGCCTAACATAACGAAATGGACAGCGCTTTCTAAGGTGATGATTAATTCAAAACACCCATGCATATTCGAGGTTATGCATATATGAGCCCAAGCCCCCAAAAAAATAAAATAAACGGAATTAAAATAATGATTGTGTATTCTTCTTACTATATAATTATATAATATAAAATAATCGCACAGGACTTAAGCTTAACTTGTCTGCTAAATGAACAAGTCTACAGCCTATGGCATGGTGCATAGCCAGATAACATACAGTAGGCCAACTCTTCTGTTCTTCTGAAATACATTTTCTTCATATCATAATGTTTCTTTAGTCCTGCCTAAAATAAATCATTGATTTATTGTGATGGTGTATATTATAATATTTATTATACATTTTTAAAATGTAGATGTTCCAAAAGAAAGCATCAGAGGCTTGTATGTGTTGAGGCTTGGAGATGCTAAACGTGTTTACCATAAAACTTAAATTAATAGCCCAGGCGTTTATTTGCATAATGACACAGCTTTTGCTCATTTGCATAGTTAATTGTTTAAGTCCAGCATTTACATCCAGAATTTTAATAAATGCACTAATGTGTTATAATTTACACGTCACATTTATTTTGTCTTAGTATGCCTCTATTTCAAAGAAGAGAACTTCCTTGACAGAATATTCTCGTCTTTGACTGTGCATTTTGGAGAGGTCTTACTTTTGGCACTAGAGGGCGATGGGCTGATTTCTTGGGGTCTGTACTTCGAGTTGTTCACTGTTTTTTGTGCTTGCCAGTTAGCAGTTGTCAGCTGTTAGCAGCCAATGGCTAGCAGTTTCTTACTGGCGATAGAAATTGATGGTTGACATAGTTTTTTTCGAGGCATTACTGAATTATTTAATGTAACAAGTCAAACATTAAACCTTGTAAACAATTCATGGTAATTTGTGGTAACCTCGTAAACAATTCATAAATTCATAGTCAGTTACCGTGAGACCGGCTGTCTATTGCATGACAATAACCAGCTGACAAAATGTCATGACCTCCACAGCCCTAGGTAGAACATCTTCTTAAAACACTATGGCAATCTTAGTGCAACACCTAGCAGCCTAATCAAGAGATGTTTCCTTTTGGGGAGGCTGAAAGAGGCATAGTTCAGCCATTATCTGAGAGGAAGTTATGTATCTCTTTATCGAATTAAATCGAATAAAATGTTTCTAATTGTTAAATTTTTTAGAAATGTTAAGTGGGACATCTGTTAAAAATTTGAGTGTACAAAACATTTTACCCTCAGAACAGCCTCAATCCGTCGGGGCATGGACTCTACAAGGTGTCGAAAGCGTTCCACAGGGATGTTGGCCCATGTTGACTCCAATGCTTCTAGAACATTTACATTTTAGTCATTTAGCAGATGCTCTTATCCATAGCGACTTGGACATCCAGCCAACTTCACACAACTTCTGTGGTCTCCCGAGTGGCGCAGTGGTCTTGGGTGGTAGACCATTCTTGATACACATAGGAAACTGTTGAGTGTGAAAAAACCAACACCGTCGCAGTTCTTGACCCAAACTTATGCTCCTGGCACATACCATACTCCGTTCAAAGGCACTTCAATATTTTGTATTGCCCATTCACCCTCTGAATGGCACACATACACAATCCATGTCTCAATGCTTAAAAATCCTTCTTTAACCTGTCTCCACCCCTTCATCTAAACAGTTTGAAGTGAATTTATCAAGTGACGTCAATAAGGGATCATAACTTTAATCTGGATTCACCTGGTCAGTCTTATGGAAATAGCAGGTGTTCTTAATGTTTTGTACACTCAGTGTATATCTGGAGTTAAACCCTAGCACCTGACAATAATGTAATTTATTTATTTTCCCTTAGTACTTCCTGCTCCAGAGCAGCTGAATGTTGACTCAGTGGACACCACATCAGCTGCTGTTAGCTGGAGCCAGCCACCAGGATTGGACCAAACCCAACATCATTACCAGATCTCCTACCACTGTCCAGGGACAGAACCACACATCACTACCACATCTTCACACAGCATCACTCTCTCTGACCTGAAACCTGCTACTAATTACTCAGTCACTGTCTGCACTGTGCTGGAAAATGGAAAGCAAAGTGAACTGGTGTCAACAACCCTCACCACAGGTAAGGAAGTAAAATACTTCAACTTTGACACCAGACATAATATTTATCAAACCTTAACTAATTATCAAAATAACTATGAACTAATCATAATGGATGTGTCAGCATTGGATGTAAAGGTACAGTATCTTCCTGATGAGAAATATATCATGGTGAATTCCCCAGATCTCTTCATGCAGTTTGGTGTTGAAATCATTAAAAGTTTTTATAGTATCTGAATTCTTGCTTGCTTCGACATTAGTGTGAGTCATTATGTCAAGGAGTTGATCTGCCTCTGCTTGCTTTAACTTCATCCAAAGTACAGCGTAAAAACCTTGTTATTGTGGAGAATATGTATAATCACAGCATTCTTTCATTTATATTAATGAATGAATATAGCAGAAACTCTTCATTGTTGTTACATTACAAATCAGCTTCTCTTGTGTGACTTCTGCCTTAGCTTATTTATTCCCATATCAAAAGGAATTGACCTTTTCTATTTTCAACTACTATTCTACTTTTCCTCCTGTAGTATATTTCTGGAGTTTAACTGTAGCTGCACTGACAATAATGTATTTTCCCTTAGTACTTCCTGCTCCAGACCAGCTGACTGTTGACTCAGTGGACACCACATCAGTTGCTGTTAGTTGGAGCCAGCCACCAGGATTGGACCAAACCCAACATCATTACCAGATCTCCTACCGCTGTCCAGGGACAGAACCACACATCACTACCACATCTACACCCAGCATCCCTCTCTCTGACCTGCAGAGTGGTACTCAATACTCAGTCACTGTCTGCACTGTGCTGAAGAATGGAATGCAAAGTCAACTGGTGTCAACAACCCTCACCACAAGTAAGGAAGTACCCTACTATCACTGGTGTGTAGGCCTCCTTGTTTCTTAAATAATTCCACTGATTCATAAAGTCAGCGTTAATTTGGACAAAGTTTATATTCTACCGACCATAAATGTTAGTCGTTGCAGCCAAGAAGCAGTGTGAAACTGAAAAAAGCAGCTTATTGTATAGTTTAGTATGCTGGCACAAGCAAGGGAACCTCTGCTAAAATGAAGGTGATGTTTCAGTTTAATACTTTTCCCCTCTGAAATGAAAAAGAATGAGACAGAACTAACATAAACTACAACAGAACTCTGAGGAATCAAGGATGTTAGAGGTCTAACATGGGTGATGTCATCCATTCATCCATTCACAAAAATATTTTACTGAAAAATGCAGTTTGTCAATGTGATAACAGGAATTACATCCAGTTAGACTTATGTCAAAGGTAACAGCAGTGTGCTTGTAATCCAAAAGAACATGAGGTCCGGATTGTTCTGGTGGGGAGGAATGGAGCTGGGAAGAGTGAATCAGGAAACACCATCCTGGGGAGGAAAGCTTTCAGATCAAAGTTGTCCTGTATTTCTGTGTGTTTTAAGAGAGATATTGTTACGGGTCTTCATAAAATAAATATAGATTTTGTTCCAGTGTTCCCACCCAGAGACTTAAAAGTAGACAATTTGAACGATACCTCCTTCACTCTCCACTGGTCCAAGGCTGAAGGAATGGAGAAAGTCCCACAGCGCTTCCTCATATCCTACTGTAGCGTAGGAACAGACCTCCATGCAGAGAATACTAAAGACTGCCACAAAACATTCTCAAACCTGCAACCTGGTACTGAGCACACCATCAGTGTCTCTACAGTGCTGAGCAATGGGGAACAGAGTGAACCTGTCTCTACAACAATCTGCACTAGTAAGAGATCTTCCCCCAATTACAGCTCATTGTCTCTTTACCACTAACTACAACGATGTTGTTACATTACAAATACACGTTTTGTTGCTTCTGTTCTGTTTCTAGCTTATTTCTCCCCATATTAAAAGCCCTGGCTTTATTCTACTTTTCCACCGGCAAGGCTATACATATTTTATAAAATGTTTAAGGGATTCCATTTTAAATTTGTTTTAAAGTGGGGTGAGTGAAAATTTAAGGTAGAACTAAGGCTGTTGCGGTGACCATATTACCGCCCCACCGGCAGTCATGGGTCATGGCCTCAGTAAAATTCCACATGACTACTGAGTCACGGTAATCTCCTTTTATGCACTCTGGACACGCTTTGGCATTACTCAACTTGCTAACTACCATCAGGTCCTAATGGCCTGGTACTCAGGGGCTCTGTTGTCCCTCTAACCATCAGGTCCTAATGGCCTGGTACTCGGGGCTCTGTTGTCCCTCTAACCATCAGGTCCTAATGGCCTGGGACTCAGGGCTCTGTTGTCCCTCTAACCATCAGGTCCTAATGGCCTGGTACTCGGGGCTCTGTTGTCCCTCTAACCATCAGGTCCTAATGGCCTGGTACTCAGGGCTCTGTTGTCCCTCTAACCACTCTGACATCAATACATTTGAAAATCACATCAAACACATCATCTAAACAGTATGCGCTTTTAAAACTCACCTCACTGTGATGATCAATTTGATGAAAGAAGTTCAATAACAGGTTGAAACTGAGTGGAAAACATGGTAGTTGTAGATGTTGTTTCAAAGCCTAACATAACGAAATGGACAGCGCTTTCTAAGGTGATGATTAATTCAAAACACCCATGCGCATATTCGAGGTTATGCATATATGAGCCCAAGCCCCCCCCCCCAAAAAAATAAAATAAACGGAATTAAAATAATGATTGTGTATTCTTCTTACTATATAATTATATAATATAAAATAATCGCACAGGACTTAAGCTTAACTTGTCTGCTAAATGAACAAGTCTACAGCCTATGGCATGGTGCATAGCCAGATAACATACAGTAGGCCAACTCTTCTGTTCTTCTGAAATACATTTTCTTCATATCATAATGTTTCTTTAGTCCTGCCTAAAATAAATCATTGATTTATTGTGATGGTGTATATTATAATATTTATTATACATTTTTTAAAATGTAGATGTTCCAAAAAAAAGCATCAGAGGCTTGTATGTGTTGAGGGCTTGGAGATGCTAAACGTGTTTACCATAAAACTTAAATTAATAGCCCAGGTGTTTATTTGCATAATGCACACAGCTTTTGCTCATTTGCATAGTTAATTGTTTAAGTCCAGCATTTACATCCAGAATTTTAATAAATGCACTAATGTGTTATAATTTACACGTCACATTTATTTTGTCTTAGTATGCCTCTATTTCAAAGAAGAGAACTTCCTTGACAGAATATTCTCGTCTTTGACTGTGCATTTTCGAGAGGTCTTACTTTTGGCACTAGAGGGCGATGGGCTGATTTCTTGGGGTCTGTACTTCCGAAGTTGTTCACTGTTTTTGTGCTTGCCAGTTAGCAGTTGTCAGCTGTTAGCAGCCAATGGCTAGCAGTTTCTTACTGGCGATAGAAATTGATGGTTGACATAGTTTTTTGAGGCATTACTGAATTATTTAATGTAACAAGTCAAACATTAAACCTTGTAAACAATTCATGGTAATTTGTGGTAACCTCGTAAACAATTCATAAATTCATAGTCAGTTACCGTGAGACCGGCTGTCTATTGCATGACAATAACCAGCTGACAAAATGTCATGACCTCCACAGCCCTAGGTAGAACATCTTCTTAAAACACTATGGCAATCTTAGTGCAACACCTAGCAGCCTAATCAAGAGATGTTTCCTTTTGGGGAGGCTGAAAGAGGCATAGTTCAGCCATTATCTGAGAGGAAGTTATGTATCTCTTTATCGAATTAAATCGAATAAAATGTTTCTAATTGTTAAATTTTTTTAGAAATGTTAAGTGGGACATCTGTTAAAAATTTGAGTGTACAAAACATTTTACCCTCAGAACAGCCTCAATCCGTCGGGGCATGGACTCTACAAGGTGTCGAAAGCGTTCCACAGGGATGTTGGCCCATGTTGACTCAATGCTTCTAGAACATTTACATTTTAGTCATTTAGCAGATGCTCTTATCCATAGCGACTTGGACATCCAGCCAACTTCACACAACTTCTGTGGTCTCCCGAGTGGCGCAGTGGTCTTGGGTGGTAGACCATTCTTGATACACATAGGAAACTGTTGAGTGTGAAAAAAAACCAACACCGTCGCAGTTCTTGACCCAAACTTATGCTCCTGGCACATACCATACTCCGTTCAAAGGCACTTCAATATTTTGTATTGCCCATTCACCCTCTGAATGGCACACATACACAATCCATGTCTCAATGCTTAAAAATCCTTCTTTAACCTGTCTCCACCCCTTCATCTAAACAGTTTGAAGTGAATTTATCAAGTGACGTCAATAAGGGATCATAACTTTAATCTGGATTCACCTGGTCAGTCTTATGGAAATAGCAGGTGTTCTTAATGTTTTGTACACTCAGTGTATATCTGGAGTTAAACCTTAGCACTGACAATAATGTAATTTATTTATTTTCTCTTAGTACTTCCTGCTCCAGACCAGCTGACTGTTGACTCAGTGGACACCACATCAGCTGCTATTAGTTGGAGCCAGCCACCAGGATTGGACCAAACCCAACATCATTACCAGATCTCCTACCACTGTCCAGGGACAGAACCACACATCACTACCACATCTTCACACAGCATCACTCTCTCTGACCTGAAACCTGCTACTAATTACTCAGTCACTGTCTGCACTGTGCTGGAAAATGGAAAGCAAAGTGAACTGGTGTCAACAACCCTCACCACAGGTAAGGAAGTAAAATACTTCAACTTTGACACCAGACATAATATTTATCAAACCTTAACTAATTATCAAAATAACTATGAACTAATCATAATGGATGTGTCAGCATTGGATGTAAAGGTACAGTATCTTCCCTGATGAGAAATATATCATGGTGAATTCCCCAGATCTCTTCATGCAGTTTGGTGTTGAAATCATTAAAAAGTTTTTATAGTATCTGAATTCTTGCTTGCTTCACATTAGTGTGAGTCATTATGTCAAGGAGTTGATCTGCCTCTGCTTGCTTTAACTTCATCCAAAGTACAGCGTAAAAACCTTGTTATTGTGGAGAATATGTATAATCACAGCATTCTTTTCATTTATATTAATGAATGAATATAGCAGAAACTCTTCATTGTTGTTACATTACAAATCAGCTTCTCTTGTGTGACTTCTGCCTTAGCTTATTTATTCCCATATCAAAAGGAATTGACCTTTTCTATTTTCAACTACTATTCTACCTTTCCTCCTGTAGTATATTTCTGGAGTTTAACTGTAGCTGCACTGACAATAATGTGTTTTCCCTTAGTACTTCCTGCTCCAGACCAGCTGACTGTTGACTCAGTGGACACCACATCAGCCACTGTTAGCTGGAGCCAGCCACCAGGATTGGACCAAACCCAACATCATTACCAGATCTCCTACCGCTGTCCAGGGACAAAACCACACATCACTACCACATCTTCACACAGCATCACTCTCTCTGACCTGCAGAGTGGTACTCAATACTCAGTCACTGTCTGCACTGTGCTGAAGAATGGAATGCAAAGTCAACTGGTGTCAACAACCCTCACCACAAGTAAGTAAGTACCCTACTATCACTGGTGTCATGTATTGAAAGTGTAGGCCTCCTTGTTTCTTAAATAATTCACTGATTCATAAAGTCAAAGCGTTAATTTGGACAAAGTTTATATTCTACCGACCATAAATGTTAGTCGTTGCAGCCAAGAAGCAGTGTGAAACTGAAAAAGCAGCTTATTGTATAGTTTAGTATGCTGGCACAAGCAAGGGAACCTCTGCTAAAATGAAGGTGATGTTTCAGTTTAATACTTCCCCCTCTGAAATGAAAAAGAATGAGACAGAACTAACATAAACTACAACAGAACTCTGAGGAATCAAGGATGTTAGAGGTCTAACATGGGTGATGTCATCCATTCATCCATTCACAAAAATATTTTACTGAAAAATGCAGTTTGTCAATGTGATAACAGGAATTACAGCCAGGTTAGACTTATGTCAAAGGTAACAGCAGTGTCCTTGTAATCCAAAAAGAACATGAGGTCCGGATTGTTCTGGTGGGGAGGAATGGAGCTGGGAAGAGTGAATCAGGAAACACCATCCTGGGGAGGAAAGCTTTCAGATCAAAGTTGTCCTCTATTTCTGTGTGTTTTAAGAGAGATATTGTTCACGGGTCTTCATAAAATAAATATAGATTTTTGTTCCAGTGGTCCCACCCAGAGACTTAAAGGTAGACCATTTGAACGATACCTCCTTCACTCTCCACTGGTCCAATGCTGAAGGAATGGAGAAAGTCCCACAGCTTCCTCATATCCAACTGTAGCGTAGGAACAGACCTCCATGCGGAGAATACTAAAGACTGTCACACAACATTCTGGTACTGAGCACACCATCAGTGTCTCTACAGTGCTGAGCAATGGGGAACAGAGTGAACCTGTCTCTACAACAATCTGCACTAGTAAGAGATCTTCCCCCAATTACAGCTCATTGTCTCTTTACCACTAACTACAACGATGTTGTTACATTACAAATACACAGTTTGTTGCTTCTGTTCTGTTTCTAGCTTATTTCTCCCCATATTAAAAGCCCTGGCTTTATTCTACTTTTCCACCGGCAAGGCTATAAATATTTTATAAAATGTTTAAGGGATTCCATTATTTTATTTTTTTAAAGTGAGGTGAGTGAACATTTTAAGGTAGAACTAGGGCTGTTGCGGTGACCATATTACCGCCCCACCGGCAGTCATGGGTCATGGCCTCAGTAAAATTCCACATGACTACTGAGTCACGGTAATCTCCTTTTATGCACTCTGGACACGCTTTGGCATTACCCAACTTGCTAACTACCATCAGGTCCTAATGGCCTGGTACTCAGGGCTCTGTTGTCCCTCTAACCATCAGGTCCTAATGGCCTGGTACTCAGGGCTCTGTTGTCCCTCTAACCACTCTGACATCAATGCATTCGGAAATCACATCAAACACTTATCATCTAAAGAGTATGCGCTTTAAAACTCACCTCACTGTGATGATCAATTTGATGAAAGAAGTTCAATAACAGGTTGAAACTGAGTGGAAACATGGTAGTTGTGGCTGTTCTTTCAAAGCCTAACATAACGAAATGGACAGTGCTTTCTAAGGTGATGATTCATTCAAAACACCCATATGCATATTAGAGATTATGCATATATGAGTCCAAGCCCCCCCAATTCAATTTTTTTTTGGAATTAAAATAATGATTGTGTATTCTTCTTACTATATACAGTGAGGGAAAAAAGTATTTGATCCCCTACTGATTTTGTACGTTTGCCCACTGACAAAGAAATGATCAGTCTTTAATTTTAATGGTAGGTTTATTTGAACAGTGGGAGACAGAATAACAAAAAAATCCAGAAAAACACATGTCAAAAATGTTATAAATTGATTTGCATTTTAATGAGGGAAATAAGTATTTGACCCCCTCTCAATCAGAAACATTTCTGGCTCCCAGGTGTCTTTTATACAGGTAACGAGCTGAGATTAGGAGCACACTCTTAAAGGGAGTGCTCCTAATCTCAGTTTGTTACCTGTATAAAGACACCTGTCCACAGAAGCAATCAATCAATCAGATTCCAAACTCTCCACCATGGCCAAGACCAAAGAGCTCTCCAAGGATGTCAGGGACAAGATTGTAGACCTACACAAGGCTGGAATGGGCTACAAGACCATCGCCAAGAAGCTTGGTGAGAAGGTGACAACAGTTGGTGCGATTATTCACGAATGGAAGAAACACAAAATAACTGTCAATCTCCCTCGGCCTGGGGCTCCATGCAAGATCTCACCTCGTGGAGTTGCAATGATCATGAGAACGGTGAGGAATCAGCCCAGAACTACACGGGGAGGATCTTGTCAATGATCTCAAGGCAGCTGGGACCATAGTCACCAAGAAAACAATTGGTAACACACTACGCCGTGAAGGACCAAAATCCTGCAGCGCCCGCAAGGTCCCCCTGCTCAAGAAAGCACATATACAGGGCCGTCTGAAGTTTGCCAATGATCATCTGAATGATTCAGAGGAGAACTGGGTGAAAGTGTTGTGGTCAGATGAGACCAAAATCGAGCTCTTTGGCATTAACTCAACTCGCCGTGTTTGGAGGAGGAGGAATGCTGTCTATGACCCCAAGAACACCATCCCCACCGTCAAACATGGAGGTGGAACCATTATGCTTTGGGGGTGTTTTTCTGCTAAGGGGACAGGACAACTTCACCGCATCAAAGGGACGATGGACGGGGCCACGTACAGTCAAATCTTGGGTGAGAACCTCCTTCCCTTAGCCAGGGCATTGAAAATGGGTCGTGGATGGGTATTCCAGGATGACAATGACCCAAAACACACGGCCAAGGCAACAAAGGAGTGGCTCAGAAGAAGCACATTAAGGTCCTGGAGTGGCCTAACCAGTCTCCAGACCTTAATCCCATAGAAAATCTGTGGAGGGAGCTGAAGGTTCGAGTTGCCAAACGTCAGCCTCGAAACCTTAATGACTTGGAAAATATCTGCAAAGAGGAATGGAACAAAACCCCTCCTGAGATGTGTGCACACCTGGTGGCCAACTACAAGAAACGTCTGACCTCTGTGATTGCCAACAAGGGTTTTGCCACCAAGTACTAAGTCATGTTTTGCAGAGGGGTCAAATACTTATTTCCCTATTTAAAATGCAAATCAATTTCTAACATATTTGACATGCGTTTTTCTGGATTTTTTGTTGTTGTTATTCTGTCTCTCACTGTTCAAATAAACCTACCATTAAAATTATAGACTGATAATGTCTTTGTCAGTCGGCAAACGTACAAAATCAGCAGGGGATCAAATACTTTTTTCCCTCACTGTAATTATATAATATAAAATAATCGCACAGGACTTAAGCTTATCTTGTCTGCTAAATGAACAAGTCTACAGCCTATGGCATGGTGCATAGCCAGATAACATACAGTAGGCCAACTCTTCTGTTCTTCTGAAATACATTTTCATCATAATGTTTCTTTAGTCCTGCCTAAAATAAATCATTGATTTATTGTGATGGTGCATATTATAATATTTATTATAATTTTTTTTTTTTATGTAGATGTTCCAAAAAGAAAGCATCAGAGGCTTGTATGTGTTGAGGCCTGGAGATGCTAAACGTGTTTACCATAAAACTTTAATTAATAGCCCAAGCGTTTATTTGCATAATGCACACAGCTTTTGCTCATTTGCATAGTTAATTGTTTAAGTCCAGCATTCACATCCAGAATTTTAATAAATGCACTAATGTGTTAAAATGTACACGTCACATTTCTTTTGTCTTAGTATTCCTCTATTTCAAAGAAGAAGAAAAAACTTAATTGACAGAATATTCTCATCTTTGACTGTGCATTTTGAGAGGTCTTACTTTTGGCACTAGAGGGCGATGGGCCGATTTCTTGGGGTCTGTACTCCCGAAGTTGTTCACTGTTTTTGTGCTTGCCAGTTAGCAGTTGTCAGCTGTTAGCAGCCAATGGCTAGCAGTGTCACAAAGCTGATGTGGATGTGGTGTGGGAGTCAGGCGCAGGACACAGAGGCTCAGTCAACATGACTTTACTTGGACTTCCGAGAAAATACAAAATAAATGGCCTCAAACACTGGAGGCGAGCGATTACGCAAACAGTGCGTAAAATACACATACAACAATAAATACTACTAACGAGACACCAACGGACAGGCGGACAAACACACACAACTGCAAACAAAACCAAAGGGAAACTTATAGGTGACATAATCAATACATAAGACGAAACAGGTGCACCAACAAGACCAAACAAACATCGAGAACATCAAGCGGTAGTAGCTAGTACTCCCGGGACGACGAACGCCAAAGCCTGCCAGGGCAAGGAGGAGGAGCAGTCTCGGCGGAATTCGTGACAGTACCCCCCCTTGAGCGCGGCTCCAGCCGTGTGCTGACCCCGGCCTCGGGGATGGCCAGGAGGACGCGGAGCAGGGCGCGTGGGATGACTACGGTGGAACTCAGTCAGGAGGGATGGATCTAGAATGTCCCTCCTAGGCACCCAGCACTGTTCCTCCGGACCGTACCCCTCCCACTCCACGAGATATTGTAGACCCCCCATCCGACGTCTCGAATCCACGATGGACCGGACTGAGTACGCCTGAGCCCCCTCGATGTCCAGTGGGGGCGGAGGAGTCTCTCTTATCTCACTGTCCTGGAGTGGACCAGCTACCACCGGCCTGAGGAGAGACACATGGAACGAGGGGTTAATGTGATAATCATTAGGCAGTTGTAACTTGTAACAAACCTTGTTCAATCTCCTCAGGACTTTAAATGGCCCCACAAACCGCCGACCAAGCTTCCGGCAGGGCAGGCGAAGGGGCAGGTTTCGAGTCGAGAGCCAGACTCGATCTCCAGGTGCGTATACTGGACCCTCACTGCGGTGGAGATCGGCGCTCGCCTTCTGCCTACGGATGGCCCGCTGCAGATGGACGTGTGCAGCGTTCCACGTCTCCTCCGAGCGCCGAAACCACTCATCTACCGCAGGAGCCTCGATCTGGCTCTGATGCCATGGTGCCAGAACCGGCTGATAACCTAACACACACTGGAAAGGGGTCAGGTTAGTAGAGGAGTGGCGAAGAGAGTTCTGAGCCATCTCTGCCCAGGGGATATACCCGACCACTCCTCCTGCCGGCCCTGGCAATATGATCTCAGAAACCTACCCACATCCTGGTTCACTCTCTCCACCTGCCCATTACTCTCTCAGGGTGGAAGCCCGGAGGTAAGGCTAACCGAGACCCCCAAGCGTTGCCATGAACGCCTCCAGACTCTAGAGGTGAATTGGGGACCCCGATCAGACACTATATCCTCGGGAACCCCGTAGTGCCGGGAAGACGTGGGTAAACAAAGCCTCAGCGGTCTGTAGGGCAGTAGAGAGACCCGGCATTGGGATGAGGCGACAGGCCTTAAGAGAACCGATCCACAACAACCAGAATAGTGGTATTCCCCTGAGAGGGGGAAGGTCCGTGACAAAGTCCACCGAGAGGTGAGACCACGGGCGTTGTGGAACGGGCAGGGGGTTGTAACTTCCCCCTGGGCAGGTGTCTAGGCACCTTACACTGAGCGCACACCGAGCAGGAGGAGACATAAACCCTCACTTCCCTAGCCAATGTTGGCCACCAGTACTTAACACTAAGGCAGTGCACTGTCCGGCCAATACCTGGATGTCCAGAGGAGGGTGACATATGAGCCCAATAAATAAGACGATCACGGACCTCGAGCGGCACGTACGTCCGACCCACTGGACACTCTGGGGGAGTAGGGTCGGTGAGTAACGCCCGCTCAATTTCCGCATCGACCTCCCATACCACCGGTGCCACCAGACAAGACTCCGGCAGTATGGGAGTGGGCTCAATGGACCTCTCCTCTGTGTCATACCGCCGGGACAGGGCGTCTGCCTTACCGTTCTGGGACCCTGGGATGTAAGTTATCTTAAACACAAACCGGGTCAGAAACATGTTCCACCTAGCCTGACGAGGGTTCAATCTCCTAGCTGCCCGCATGTACTCCAGGTTACGGTGGTCAGTCAGAATGAGAAAAGGGTGTTGAGCCCCCTCAAGCCAATGCCTCCACACCTTTAGGGCTTGAACCACGGCTAACAGCTCCCTGTCCCCTACGTCATAATTTCGCTCCGCCGGGCTGAGCTTCTTAGAATAAAAAGCGCAGGGACGGAGCTTAGGAGGCGTGCCTGAGCGTTGCGACAGCACTGCCCCAATACCGGCCTCAGACGCGTCCACCTCTACCTGGAACGGTAAAGCGGGTTCCGGGTGCGCCAGCACCGGAGCTGAAGTGAACAGGTCCTTCAGTGTACCAAACGCCCTGTCCGCCTCAGCCGACCACTGCAAACGCACCGGGCTCCCCTTCAGCAGGGAAATAATGGGAGCTGCCACTTACCAAAACCCCGGATAAACCTCCGGTAGTAATTGGCAAAACCCCAAAACTGCTGCACCTCTTTAACAGTGGTTGGGGTTTGCCAATTACGCACGGCTGACACACGGTCAACCTCCATCTTCACCCCTGACGCGGACAACCGATGACCCAAGAAGGAGATGGACTCCTGGAAAAACAGACATTTCTCTGCCTTGACATACATGTCATCCAACAGCCTACCCAACACTCGGCGCAACAGGGCTACATGCTCGGCTCGTGTAGAAGAGTACACTAGGATGTCGTCAATGTACACTACCACACCCTGCCCATGCAGGTCCCGGAAGATCTCGTCCACAAAGGATTGGAAGACCGAAGGAGCATTCATTAACCTGTATGGCATGATGAGATACTCATAATGACCCGAGGTGGTACTAAATGCTGTCTTCCATTCATCTCCCTCCCTAATGCGCACCAAGTTGTAGGCGCTCCTGAGATCCAGTTTTGTGAAGAAACGCGCTCCGCGTAATGATTCAGTCATACTCGCAATCAGAGGAAGAGGGTAACTGTATTTAACAGTGATCTGATTGAGACTACGATAATCAATACACGGCGCAACCCTCCATCCTTCTTCTTCACAAAAAAGAAGCTCGAGGACGCAGGGAAGTGGAGGACCGTATGTATCCTTGTCTCAGGGACTCGGCTATGTATGTCTCCATAGCCGCCGTCTCCTCTTGAGACAGAGGATACACATGGCTCCGCAGAAGTGCCGCACCTGCCTGGAGGTTTATCGCACAATCTCCCTGTCTATGAGGTGGCAATCACGTCGCCCTAGTCTTGCTAAACACTAGTGCCAAATCCTCATACTCAGGGGGAATGTGCATTGCGGGCACTTGGTTCGGACTCTCCACCGTGGTCGCCCCTACGGAAACACCTAGACATCGCCCAACACACTGGTCTCTGTTGCCACGAAATGGTGGGGTCATGGGCGATTAACCAAGGAAGCCCCAGCACCACTGGATACGCAGGAGAGTCGATCAGGTACAACTGAATGATCTCCTCATGACCCCCCTGCGTCTTCATCTTTAGTGGTGCAGTGACCTCCCTAATCAACCCAGATCCCAACAGACGGCTATCTAGGGCATGGACAGGGAAAGGTGCATCAACGGGCAGGAGGGGAATCCCTAACTTATCACAACATTTCCGATCAATAAAATTCCCAGCTGTGCCTGAATCGACTAGCGCCTTATGCTGGGAATGAGATGCAACCTGAGGAAATACTACAGGTATACACAAGTGAACAACAGAGAGCTCTGGGTGAGTGGGCGCCTACTCACCTGGAATGACTCCCCAGTGCGCGACCTGTTGCCCCGAATCCCCTGGAGACCCTCCCAGCACCTAGCCGCAGTGTGTCCTCCACGGCCACAGTTGGTGCAGGGACGGCCCCCTCGGGTTCTCTCTCCTCCTCTCTCTAGCGCCAGCACCCCGAGCTCCATAGGGCTCGGCTCGGAGGTGCTGAGGGATGGAATGGGACGGCCCCAACTCGGGACGTCCCGCGGGTGGCCAGCAGGGTATCCAGACGGATTGACATGTCCACCAACTGGTCGAAGGATAGATTGGTGTCCCTGCAGGCCAGCTCGCGCGAACGTCCTCACGCAGGCTACACCGATAGTGGTCGATGAGGGCCCTCTCATTCCACCCCGCATCCGCCGCTAGAGTCCGGAAGTCCAGGGCGAACTCCTGTGCGCTCCTCTTCCCCTGTCGGAGGTGGAACAGACGCTCCCCCGCCGCTTTACCCTCAGGTGGATGGTCGAACACGGCCCTGAAGCGGCGGGAGAACTCCGCGTAGCTGATGGTGGAAGCGTCTATTCCCCTCCATTCGGCATTGGCCCACTCCAACGCCTTGCCAGAGAGACAGGAGATGAGGGCGGAAACGCTCTCGTATCCCGAGGGCGCCGGGTGTATGGTTGCCAAGTAGAGTTCCACCTGCAGGAGGAACCCCTGACACCCGGCTGCGGTGCCATCATACGCCCTCGGGAGCGAGAGCCGAATCCCACTGGACTCCGGAGCTGGTATGGTGGGTCTGGCCGATGGTGGTGGTAAGATAGGAGGAGGTGTGGGCACGCCTCCCCTTTCCCATCGGCGCAGGGTGTTCATCACCTCTTGCATTGCTGAGCCGAGTTGCTGGATCCTGGAGTCCTGGCAGCTGACCCCGATCCTCCAGCGACTCGTTGGCGGTCAGCTGCTCCTGCTGACTCCATGGTATGGTGTGTGTTTCTGTCACAAAGCTGATGTGTATGTGGTGTGGGAGTCAGGCGCAGGACACAGAGGCTCAGTCAACACGACTTTACTTAGACTTCCGAGAAAATACAAAATAAATGGCCTCAAAAACTGAGGCGTGCGATTACGCAAAACAGTGCGTAAAATACACATACAACAATAAATACTACTAACGAGACACCAACGGACAGGCGGACAAACACACACAACTGCAAACAAAACCAAAGGGAAACTTATAGGTGACATAATCAATACATAAGACGAAACAGGTGCACCAACAAGACAAGACCAAACAAACATCGAGAACATCAAGCGGTAGTAGCTAGTACTCCGGGGACGACTATAACGCCGAAGCCTGCCCGAGCAAGGAGGAGGAGCAGTCTCTGCGAATTCGGTGACAAGCAGTTTCTTACTGGCGATAGAAATTGATGATTGACATAGTTTTTTCGAGGCATTACTGAATTATTGAATGTAACAAATCAAACATTAAACCTTGTAAACAATTCATGGTAATTCATGGTAACCTCGTAAACAATTCATTCATTCATGGTCAGTTACCGTGAGACCGGCTGTCTATTGCATGACAATAACCAGCTGACAAAATGTCATGACCTCCACAGCCCTAGGTCGAACATCTTCTTAAAACACTATGGCAATCTTAGTGCAACACCTAGCAGCCTAATCAAGAGATGTTTCCTTTTGGGGAGGCTGAAAGAGGCATAGTTCAGCCATTATCTGAGAGGAAGTTATGTATCTCTTTATCGAAAGCTTGAGGACTTTTACATTTTTCAAATGATTACATTTTTGAGAAATGTTAAGTGGGACATCTGTTAAACATTTGAGTGTACAAAACATTTTACCCTCAGAACAGCCTCAATCTGTCGGGCATGGACTCTACAAGGTGTCAAAGCGTTGCCCACAGGGGATGTTGGCCCATGTTGACTCCAATGCTTCTTGAAGTTGTGTCAAGTTGGCAGGATGTCCTTTGGGTGGTGGACCATTGTTAATACACTAGGAAACTGTTGAGTGTGAAAAAAACAGCAACGTTGCAGTTCTTGATCCAAACGTATGCTCCTGGCAACCTCTGAATGGCACATCGTCTCATATTCGTCCCACTGGCTCCAGGCCATCAATAAATCACTTCTAGGCAAATCCCGTCTTATCTTAGATCATTGGTCACCATAGCAACACCCACCCGTAGTATGCGTTCCAGCAGGTATATCTCACTGGTCATCCCCAAAGCCAACACCTCCTTTGGCGCCATTCCTTCCAGTTCTCCGCTGCAAATGACTGGAACGAACTGCAAAAATCTCTGAAGCTGGAGACTCTTATCTCCCTCACTAACTTTAAGCATCAGTTGTCAGAGCACCTTACCGATCACTGCACCTGTACACAGTCCATCTGTAATTAGCCCACCCAACTACCTCACCCCATATTGTTATTTATTTTGCTAATTTGCACCCCAGTATCTCTATTTGCACATCATCTTCTGCACATCTATCACTCCAGTGTTAATACTAAATTGTAATTATTTTGCACTATGGCCTATTTATTGCCTTACCTCCATAACTTACTACATTTGCACACACTGTATATAGATTTTCTACTGTGTTATTGACTGTACGTTTTGTTTTTGTTTATTCCATATGTAACTGTTTTGTTGTTGTTTTTATCGCACTGCTTTGCTTTATCTTGGCCAGGTTGAGAACTTGTTCTCAACTGACTTACCTGGTTAAAAAAAGGTTAAATAAAAAAATATATAATAAATGTCTCAATGCTTAAAAATCCTTCTTTAACCTGTCTCCTCCCCTTCATCTAAACTGATTGAAGTGGATTTATCAAATCACATCAATAAGGGATCATAACTTTCATCTGGATTCACCTGGTCAGTCTTATGGAAATAGCAGGTGTTCTTAATGTTTTGTACACTCAGTGTATATCTGGAGTTAAACCTTAGCACTGACCAATGATGTAATTTATTTATTTTCTCTTAGTATTTCTTGCTCCAGACCAGCTGACTGTTGACGCCGTAGACACCACATCAGCTGCTGTTAGCTGGAACCAGCCACCAGGATTGGACCAAACCCAACATCATTATCAGATCTCCTACCACTGTCCAGGGACTGAACCACACATCACTACCACATCTTCACACAGCATCACTCTCTCTGACCTGAAACCTGCTACTGAATACTCTGTCACTGTCTGCACTGAGCTGGAAAATGGAAAGCAAAGTCAGCTGGTGTCAACAACCCTCACCACAGGTAAGGAAGTACCCTACTATGACTGGTGTCATGTATTGAAAGTGTAGGCCTCCTTGTTTCTTAAATAATTCCACTGATTCATAAAGTCAGTGTTAATTTGGACAAAGTTTATATTCTACCAACCATAAATGTTAGTCGTTGCAGCCAAGAAGCAGTGTGAAACTGAAAAAGCAGCTTATTGTATAGGCTAGTATGCTGGCACAAGCAAGGGAACCTCTGCTAAAATGAAGGTGACGTTTCAGTTTAATACTTTTCCCACCTCAATATAAAAGAGAGAATGGGACAGCACTAATGTCAAATGCAATAGAACTCTGAGGACTCAAGGATACTAGAGTTCTTACATGGGTGATGTCATCCATTGACTTTGTGGATGAAAAGTTATTTTACAGAAACATGCAGTTTGTCAGTGTGCTAACAGGAAGAACATCAAGGTTATACTCATGTCAAAGGTAACAACAGTGTCCTTGTAATCCAACAGAATATGAGGTCCGGATTGTTCTGGTTGGGAAGACTGGAGCTGAGAAGAGAGCATCAGGAAACACCATTCTGGGGACAAGAGTTTTCCTATCCAAGTTTTCCAGAATTTCTCTGACAAAAGACTGTCAAAAGAAAGGAGGGAAGGTGGGTGTGCAACGTGTGGCTGTTATCGACACCCCAGGTTTGTTTGATACCACAATATCTCAAGAAGCGACACTGAGAAAGATTGCTCCATGCATCTCTCTCTCTGCTCCTGGTCCCCATGTGTTCCTGGTTGTTCTCAAGCTGGGAAGATTCACTGTAGAGGAGCAGAAAACTGTGGAGATGATTCAGAGATTCTTTGGTGATGAAGCATCGAAATACAGCATGGTTCTCTTCACACATGGAGACCTTCTTGATGATGATGATGTAACAATTGAAGACTTCCTGCATGAAAATCCAGGTCTGGAAAGTTTAATTTCTCAATGCAATGGGGATATCATGTCTTCAACAACAAAGATAGGAATCGCTCCCAGGTCACTGAGCTTCTTGATAAGATAAACAAGATGGTGAAGATGAATGGAGGAAGCCACTACACCACTGAGATGTTCCAGGAGACTGAAAGAGAGATTGAAGAGGAGAAAGTAGTAACACAAGGTGAATGCTGTGTACAATGAGAGTCTGTAACGTTACCATCTGTCATAGTTTTGCCTGGTTGGTTGGTTTACAGTTCGTCTAACGAATGTCTAATTCTAATGGTTTACACACGTTTGTTAGACCAAGCATACACCAGCCTTAACATTTGCATATTAATTGATGACGAATGATGATTCCTATATTTCCTAAATGACTAAATGACTTATTTGTTCAGTGTCTTGTCATGGCTATTCATGTACAATCATCTCTTTCGTATTATGATGATTTCTCTGTGTGGAACACTGTGTTATGTCAAGATAACAGAATGGCTTTATTATCCCAGCAACATAGTGTTATATCAAGATAACATAATGGCTTTATTATCCCAGCAACATAGTTTTATACTGTAAAACTTCAAATGAATAGCCTGGGCGTTTATTTGCTTAAATCCCTGGACAGAGAGGAGTGGGACAAAATTCCTCCTGAGATGTGTGCAAACCTGGTGGCCAACTACAAGAAACGTCTAACCTCTGTGATTGCCAACAAGGGTTTTGCCACCAAGTACTAAGTCATGTTTTGCAGAGGGGTCAAATACTTATTTCCCTCATTAAAATGCAAATCAATTTATAACATTTTTGACATGCGTTTTTCTGGATTTTTTGGTTATTCTGTCTCTCACTATTCAAATAAACCTACCATTAAAATTATAGACAGATCATTTCTTTGTCAGTGGGCGAACGTAGGTGATCAAATACAGTGGGCGAACGCAGGGGATCAAATACTTTTTTCCCTCACTGTTCATCATGGAGGGGTTTTTACGCACGTCCAAAACGGGACATGCATGGCTAAAATAATGTGGGCCTGCCTACAATTCATAGATAAAAAGGGAATGTCAGATCACAGTTTTGCTCCTCTCAAACGGTCTTTAAAAAAAACTTTGGTGATTAAGATGTATTTCCAAGGGGTCTCAGGAGCCAACGCCTTTATCGACAGTCTTGACTACTTCGCGATTGTATTGGGCAGGACAAAAAGAAAAGCCTTCATTTAGCGTAGGGAGGCTATGCTTGTTTTTTTTATCAAATAAGGACGGGAGGCTATGCTTGGTTTTTAATCAAATAAAACGAAATGTTTCTAAATACGAAGTATACAGGTGTGAAAAGCACATTACTCCATGCCAACACAATCTCACATTCAATTCATGCAGATATGTACATAAAGTGTTTTAAAAAGCATATTACTCCATGCCAACACAATCTCACATTCAATTAGTGCAGATGTGTGCATAGTGTTTAAACAGATTTCGTGCGTTTTTGTGTGCCATAATTTGTGAGGAAAGATACAAATGTATGTGCTACTTAATTCGTGCAAAAAGACACAAGCCTTTGCAACAACCATAAACGCGATAGCCTATATTTCCATGTGTTTCTTTATTATGGCTAATCCAACGTTATGAATATGTAGACATGTTGTCTTTATTGAATCCCGTTTTAAAAATTGTAGTTGTATGCCTATATGTACTGTTTAAATTTTTCTGAACAGACTTTTCAGAATATAATTGATTTAAGCAATGCATGATGGCTAATGGTGTTTTATTCGGTTGCAGTTCCATTTATTTCTTACAAAAAGCAAACGTGTAACCATTTTTATTCACCAGAATGTGACTGATAATACAATAGCAGCCTTGCAATTGTTCATCAATACCAATAAAACAATTGTTTTCCTTTCCTATCAAATTTGGGGAAATATATTCAGTCATTGTGTCTTCAAATATTGTTGGCCAACCAAAACGACCAAAATGTTAGCCCGTAAGAGGAATAGGGTAGAATTGTACTGTGAGCTAGCTGTCTAAGCACCTTTTCACTCGAAACGATCTTGGGTTAAAATGACCGTCAAATAGCTAGAAAGCTTTTAGATTTCCGCTGGGCTGCACCTACGGTCATGAGAGCGATAAATCATGTGTAATACCTACGTCGACCTGTATTTGGTTTTAAATATACTTAAGTATCAGAAGTAAAAGTATAAATAATTTCAATTTCCTTACATGAAGCAACCTAGACGGCACGATTTCCTTGTTTTTAAAAATTTACGGATAGCCAGGGGCACATTAAAACAGTCAGACACAAACAAAGCATTTGTGTTTAGTGAGTCTGCCAGATCAGAGGCAGTAGGGATGACCAGGGATGTTCTCTTGATAAGTGTGTGAATTGGACTATTTTCCTGTCCTGCTAAGCATTCAAAACTTAAGTACTTTTGGGTGTCAGGGAAAATGTAAGAAGTAAAAAGTACATTATTTTCATTAGGAATGTAGTGAAGTAAAAGTAAAAGTAGTCAAAAATATAAATAGTAAAGTACAGATACCCAAAAAAACTACTTAAGTAGTACTTTCAAGTATTTTTACTTAAGTACTTTACACCACTGTGTGCAGGACATAGTAAAACACACACGCACACTGTCAATGACATGCAGCTTTTCCACTCATAGACAGGGGAGGTGACTATGTGAAGGAATGTGTTCTTATTGGAAGTTGTGGCTTTATGTTTCTTTTGAGATGGTATGTCCTCTGAGGACCTCCAAGACCAACTGGAAGAGGCCATTAATGAGGCAAAAAGGCTGTCTGAGGATCGTTTTGTTTGTCAAAGTAGAGCCCACATGGCACAAATGTAAATTTAAACGGAGACTCCGTGATATGACCAGATCACGGGCATCAATGATATTGCACATTGAGCATGAGGCACGAGGGTGCACTAGTTAGCATCCTTCTGAACATCTACACATGTGCAAGGAAGTTTGCAAAATGTTAGCTGTCTGAGTGACCCAGAATGTGGGTCTGCTGCATGTGCCTTTCCTCAGCTGACAAATCACTTCACCTTATGTGGAAATAAAAGTCTTGCTTGTGCTCCATATGTGCGCAAGCAAGCCATGCTTGACTTTTATGAGTGGGCCAGCCATAATAATTGAAATGCACTTTTTAGGAAAATAAGATGAAAAAAACAAACAAGCCTACAGGGATAACGTTCAGATGGAGACAGTGGGATGAGAGAGGACAGATTGTTCCTTGTCACGGATATGGCCGAGGCTGCCCCTCCTCCTCGCTCGGGCAGGCTTCGGCGGTCGTCGTCACCGGAGTATTAGCTGCCACCGATCAATGTTTCTGTGTCTCACTAGTTCTGTCTTTATTTTTCACACCTGTTACTCATTAGGCTTATTAGTTTCCCTATATTACCTCTGTTTTCCCTCCTGGGTGTGTGCGTGATTGTTCTTTGTTACGTCGTCTGTTGAGCTGTTGTTTTGCTCTTCCCTGCGTGGAGGGTTTGCTATGGTTTACTGTGAGTCTAGTACAACATTTTAAAATGTGGCTGTATTCTCCAGAATTTTGGATTTGAGATCAAATGTTTGAAATGAGGTTATAGTACAGAATGTCACCTTTTATTTAAAGGTATTTTCAGACATAACTGATTTGCCGTTTAGAAATGAAAGCACTTTATCTAGTCCACCGATTTTGAAGGTGTCATAAGTATTTGGATACATATCACTTAGTGTGTTCATGTTGTCAAAAGTTTAGTATTTGGTCCCATATTCCTAGAACACAATGACTACATCAAGCTTGTGACTCTACAAACTTGTTGGATGCATTTATAGCTTGTTTTGATTGTTTCAGGTTATGTTTAGCACAATAGGAACTGCAGCGTGATTGATGACTGGAGTAATTTTCTTTCTAATTGAGTAAATAAGATGTTTCTGGTTTTGGGGGGGTAGGATTTTTGTTCCTCTAACTTTCTCACTCATCATTCACGATTCATTAATGATTTTCCATAGTCATAGGAACATCGACATTAATGTAAAAGTGTTCACAAACATCTTCTATTCTTACTTACAATAAAAGTGACTGCAAAATGTCACAAATTATTCACTGTTCAGTTCCTATTGGGCACAATATAATCTGAAACACAACCAAAACAAGCTGTAAATATCCTCACATGGTCTCTCCTATCATTGCTTTGCGGATGACACTCAACTACTTTTCTCCTTCTCCCCTTCTGACACCAAAGTGGCGACACGCATCTCTGCGTGCCTGGCAGATATCTCAACTTGGATGTTGGCCCACCACCCCAAGCTGAACCTCGACAAGAGCTGCACTTCCTCCCGGGGAAGGCCTGCCTGCTCCAAGACCTCTCCATCACAGTTGACAACTCCACGGTGTCCCCCTCCAAGACTACAAAGAACCTTGGCGTGACCCTGGACAACACCCAAAATTTGTAGACTACGACCCTACCGCACACAGGAAGCGGCGCAGGTCCTAATCCAGGCACTTGTCATCTCCTGTCTGGACTACTGCAACTCACTGTTGGCTAGGCTCCCCACTTGTGCCATCAAACCCCTGCATCTTATCTAGAACTCTGCAGCCCGCCTGGTGTTCAACTTTCCCAAGTTCTCCCATGTCACCCTGCTCCTCTGCACACTCAACTGGCTTTCTGTCGAGGCTTGCATCCACTACAAGACCATGGTACTTGCCTACGGAGCAGCAAGAGGAACTGCCCCTCACTACCTTCAAGCTATGCTCAAACCCTACACCCCAACCCGAGCACTCCGTTCTGCCACCTCTGGTCTCTTGGCCCTCTCACCCCTACGGGTGCCCAGTCCCTGCCAATCTTCCGAAAACATCTGAAAGCCTATCTCTTCAAAAATGTATTTTAAATCATCCCACAGAACCCCCACACCCCCCAAAAGCCTTTCATGAACTAACACTCGCACTTGCCTTTTTTCCCCCCTTGGTAGCTCTGACTTTGCTGATTGTCACGACTTCCTCCGAAGCTGCCTCCACTCCTTGTTCGGGCAGGCTTCGGCATTCCTCGTCACCGACCTTCTTGTTTATTACACACACCTGGTTCATATCCCCTCATCAGTACCTGTATAAGTGTTCCCTCTGCCCCCTAGTCTTTGTGTGTGATTGTTTATTGTGGAGGTTTGATTAGCTCGGTGGAGCTCTTTGTATTTTGTATCGCCGGGTTATTTTCACCCGTGTGCTTCGTTGTTTTTCCAGTGCACCTGTTTTCCACACTTTAGTGTTTGACGCATTGCTGCGTACTACTGTGTTTCGGAATAAACCTTTTATTCTGTGATTTGCCCACCTGCGCCTGACTCCTTCAAATCACTCACCACACTGATGGCTTCTTTTTGAGGAAAAATGGACTTACTATAACTGTGATATGTGGTTGTCCCACCTAGTTATCTTAAGATGAATGCACTAACTGTATGTCAGTCTGGACAAGAGCGTCTGCTAAATGACTAAAATGTAAATGTCATATGTATGTGTTGGATTTCTTTTTACCTTCTGTTTCCCTGTGTTGTTCCATGTGACTTTTTTCCGTCTGATTTTCTGTGTTGTTCCATGTGACTTTTTACTGTCTATATGTGCTGTAGACTGTTTGATTGCTTTTTGATTACTTTTTGCCATCTGTTTTGGTGTCTTGTTTATAGGTATTGGAGGGATGGGGAACCAAACAATGCAAATCAGGGTGAAGACTGCGCTCATCTCTCAAAGAAGGAATCAGACCCACTAAAGAGTTGGAACGACGTACCATGCACAACGAAAATCCACTGGGTCTGCGAGATGACTACGTCCACATTGTAATGATGTGTTTAGAGTTTTAAAACATGAGCCATTTTGATTTTTTTGTTAAATTTGGCAAAGTGATTGGGAAAAAAATATACGTAACTTGACCCTTATCTTAGCATGGTGGGCTAACACAGTCTGATGTTGCACATATGACCCGGGTTCAAAACCCAGCCGGCTACATAATTTAGTCACGTTGGGCATCCAAATGAGAATTTTAGGCTGTTTGTTTTTATTTCGTAATGAAATCCCAACATTATATTGTCAGAAACTGTTATGGAGTATAGTGGACTGCAGCTTAAGTAATAGAAATCCGGATGTATTAGCAAAGAAACATAACAGCTTGTTATTTAACAGTACAAAGTCAGTATAGACCATGTATGCTGTACTGGTAATATAACAGGTCAGTATAGACCATGTATGCTGTACTGGTAATATAACAGGTCAGTATAGACCATGTATGCTGTACTGGTAATATAACAGGTCAGTATAGACCATGTATGCTGTACTGGTAATATAATAGCTTCTTTCTATCCAGGACCTCTATAACACGCAGAGGTAGGCCCAAAAAATTGCCAAGGACACCAACCACCCTAGTCATAGACTGTTCTCTCTGCCACCGCACAGCAAGTGGTACCGGAGCGCCAAGTCTAGGTCAAAAGGGTCCAAAAGGCTTCTTAACAGCTTCTACCCCCAAGCCATAAGCTCTTGAAGAGTTAATGAAATGGCTACCTGGACTATTTGCATTTTCGACAGTTACATTTAACAACAAAACATTATTTATAAAAAACAATCTATTAACATGTTTTTGGAACACTATAATTAGTTTACAAGCGTGATGGCTGTACTTTTAGTTTATGGTTGACGCAGCTTGTTGGCCATTAGCTAATCGGTGTTTCGCAATGAGGTCAAAGCATGTGAATGCATCCAACTAGTATTTACGACTTCACAACTGGTAATTACTAGGTGTGTTTCAACATGGCCATACTCGTATTCGTAATTAAATCTGTAAATTGACAGTTGATAGTCGGATCGGATGATCCTGCACGTTTATAGACCAAACAACCTGCAGATTAGGAGCCGCGGAGGGGTGTGTGTGTGTGTGTGTGTGTGTGTGTGTGTGTGTGTGTGTGTCTGACCTGTGTCTGTGTCCTCAGCTTGCAATGGCAGACAATTTTGCGATCAGTCAGATGCGCGTTGGTGTTTAATTTTTTTTCCCCTCGCACGTTTCTTAGATATTATGCATATTGACAGCTTGATAATAAACGTCCTCACCATGTGATTTATCATAGTAGCAGGATAACATGATTGAATCGTGGCTGAACGACGACATGGATAACATATAGCTGGCGGGTTTCACGCTGAATCGGCAAGATAGAACAATGGCGTCTGGTAGGACAAGGGGTAAATTTGTAAACAACAGCTGGTGCACGAAATCTAATATTAAGGAAGTCTCAAGGTTTTGCTCGCCTGCTGTAGAGTATCTCATGATAAGCTGTAGACCACACTATTTATTATCGTAGCTGTCTATTTACCACCACAAACCAATGCTGGCACTAAGGCCGCAGTAAATGAGCTGTATAAAACCATAAGCAAACAGGAAACCGCTCATCTAGATGTGGCGCTCCTAGTGGCCGGGGACTTTAATGCAGGGGAAGGTAAATCCATTTTACCCAACTTCTACCAACATGTTAAATGTGCAACCAGAGTGAGAAAAAAACTCTAGACCACCTTTACTCCACACAAAGAGACATGTACAAAGCTCTCCCATGCCTTCCATTTGCCTAATCTGACCATCATTCTATCCTCCTGATTCCTGCTTACAAGGAAAAACGAAAGCAGGAAGCACCAGTGACTCGGTCAATAAAAAAGTGGTCAGATGACGCAGATGCTAAGCTACAGGACTGTTTTGCTACCACAGACTGGAATATGTTCCGGGATTCTTCCGATGGCATTGAGGAGTACACCACGTCAGTCACTGGCTTCATCAATAAGTGGATCGATGACGTCGTCCCCACAGTGACCATACGTACCCCAACCAGAAGCCATTGATTACAGGCAACATCCGCACTGAGCTAAAGGGTAGAGCTGCCGCTTTTCAAGGAGCGGGACTCTAACCCGGACACAAATCAAATCAAATCAAATTGTATTTGCCACATGCGCCGAATACAACAGGTGTAGACCTTACAGTGAAATGCTTACTTACAAGCCAATAACCAACAATGCAGTTTAATAAAAAAATATTAAAAAGCGAATAATTAAAGAGCAGCAGTAAAATAAAATAACAGTAGTGAGGTTATATACAGGGGGGGTACCGGTACAGAGTCAATGTGCGGGGGCATCGGTTAGTCGAGGTAATTGAGATAATATGTACATGTGGGTAGAGTTAAAGTGACTATGCATAAATAATAAACAGAGTAGCAGCAAGCGTAAAAGAGGGGGTTGGGGTGGGGGTGGGGTGGGGTGGGGGGGCAATGCAAATAGTCCGGGTAGCCATGATTAGCTGTTCAGGAGTCTTATGGCTTGGGGGCAGAAGCTGTTAAGATGCCTTTTGGACCTAGACTTGGTGCTCCGGTACCGCTTGCCGTCGCGGTAGCAGAGAGAACAGTCTATGACTAGGGTGGCTGGAGTCTTTGATAATTTTTAGGGCCTTCCTCTGACAACGCCTGGTATATACTGTAGGTCCTGGATGGCAGGAAGCTTGGCCCCAGTGATGTACTGGGCCGTACGCACTACCCTCTGTAGTGCCTTGCGGTCGGAGGCCGAGCAGTTGCCATACCAGGCGTTGATGCAACCAGTCAGGATACTCTCGATGGTGCAGCTGTATAACTTTCTGAGGATCTGAGGACCCATGCCAAATCTTTTCAGTCTCCTGAGGGGAAAAGGCTTTGTCGTGCCCTCTTCACGACTGTCTTGGTGTGTTTGGAACATGATAGTTTGTTGGTGATGTGGACACCAAGGAACTTGAAGCTCTCAACCTGTTCCACTACAGCCCCATCGATGAGAATGGGGGTGTGCTCAGTCCTCTTTTTTTTCCTGTAGACCACAATCATCTCCTTTGTCTTGAGCACGTTGAGGGAGAAGTTGTTATCCTGGCACCACACGGCTAGGTCTCTGACCTCCTCCCTATAGGCTGTCTCATCATTGTCGGTGATCAGGCCTACCACTGTTGTGGCCTACCACCCTGGCCATGCAGTCATGGGTGAACAGGAGTACAGGAGAGGACTGAGCATGCACCCCTGAGGGGACCCCGTGTTGAGGATCAGCGTGGCAGATGTGTTGTTGCCTACCCTTACCACCTGGGGGCGGCCCGTCAGGAAGTCCAGGATCCAGTTGCAGAGGGAGGTGTTTAATCCCAGGGTCCTTAGCTTAGTGATGAGCTTTGAGGGCACTATGTGTTGAACGCTGAGCTGTAGTCAATGAATAGCATTCTCACATAGGTGTTCCTCTTGTCCAGGTGGGAAAGGGCAGCGTGGAGTGCAATAGAGATTGCATCATCTGTGGATCTGTTGGGGTGGTATGCAAATTGGAGTGGGTCTAGGGTTTCTGGGATAATGGTGTTGATGTGAGCCATGACCAGCCTTTCAAAACACTTCATGGCTACAGACGTGAGTGCTACGGGTCGGTAGTCATTTATGCAGGTTATCTTAATGTTCTTGGGCACAGGGACTATGGTGGTCTGCTTGAAACATGTTGGTATTACAGACTCAGTCAGGGACATGTGGAAAATGTCAGTGAAGACACTTGCCAGTTGGTCAGCGCGTGCTCGAGTACATGTCCTGGTAATCCGTCTGGCCCTGCGGCCTTGTGAATGTTGACCTGTTTAAAGGTCTTACTCACATCGGCTACAGAGAGCTTGATCACATAGTTATCCGGAACAGCTGATGCTCTCATGCATGCGTCAGTGTTGCTTGCCTCGAAGTGAGCATAGAAGTGTTACGGTAGGCTTGTGTCACTGGGCAGCTCGCGGCTGTGCTTCCCTTTGTAGTCTGTAATAGTTTTCAAGCCCTGCCACATCCGACGAGCGTCAGAGCCGGTGTAGTATGATTCAATCTTAGTTCTGTATTGACTCTTTGCCTGTTTGATGGCTCGTTGGAGGGCATAGCGGGATTTCTTATAAGCGTCCGGGTTAGAGTCCCGCTCCTTGAAGGCGGCAGCTCTACCCTTTAGCTCAGTGCGGATGTTGCCTGTAATCCATGGCTTCTGGTTGGGGTATGTACGTACGGTCACTGTGGGGACGACGTCATCGATATACTTACTGATGAAGCCAGTGACTGATGTGGTGTACTCCTCTATGCTATCGGAAGAATCCCGGAACATATTCCCGTCTGTGCTAGCAAAACAGTCCTGTAGCTTAGCATCACAGCCGTGCTTCCTGCTCGCTGTGCTGAAGCACCAATTCGAACTGCTCTCGGACTCACATATTGCTGTTCACTGGACCTTATGATCACTCAGCTGCACAGCTGATGCCTGCTGGACTGTTCCATTACACGGTACCCTGTCCTGTTTATCTGTTTAGCCTCAGCCCAAACTTTATCGCCATTACCAGTTGTTGTCTTAGCTCTCTCTAATAACACCTGTGATTGCTTTATGCCTCTCTCCCATGTCAATATGCCTTGCCTATTGCTGTTCCAGCTAGTTCTTATTATACAATTTCACTGTAGAACCCCAAGTCCCTCTCAAACTGCCTCAAATAGTTCCTTTGTTCCACCCCCATACACGCAGAGACCGGCTCAATCGGTGCCTCCAGTGATGCTATCTCTTTCATTGTTACCCAACGCTAGGTTTACCTCCACTGTACACTGTCTGTACATAATGCCCTGAATCTTTTCTACAACGCCCGGAAATCTGCCCCCTTTATTCTCTGTACCCAACGCACAAGAAGACCAGTTCTTAGCCGTATCCTTATTCTACTCCTCCTCTGTTCCTCCGTTGATATAGAGGCTAACCCAGGCCCTGCAGCCCTCAGTATCACTCCCTACTCCCAGGTGCTATCATTTGTTGACTTCTGTAACCGTAAAAACCTTGGTTTTCTGCATGTTAACATCAGAAGCCTCCTTCCTAAGTTTGAATTATTCACTGCGTTAGCACACTCTGCCAACCCTGATGTCCTAGCAGTGTCTGAATCCTGGCTTAGGAAAGCCACCAAAAATTCTGAAATGTCCATCCCCAACTACAACATTTTCCGTCTAGATAGAACTGCCAAAGGGGGTGGAGTTGCAATCTACTGTAGAGAGAGCCTGCAGAGCTCTATCATACTATCCAGGTCTGTGCCCAAACAGTTTGAGCTTCTACTTCTAAAAATCCACCTTTCCAGAAATAAGTCTCTCACTGTTGCCGCTTGCTACAGACCCCCTCAGCCCCAGCTGTGCCCTAGACACCATATGTGAATTCATTTCCCCCATTTATCCTCAGAGTTTGTACTGCTTGGTGACCTAAATTGGGATATGCTTAACACCCCGGCCATCCTACAATCCAAACTAGATGCCCTCAATCTCACACAAATTATCAACGAACCTACCAGGTACAACCCTAAATCCGTAAACATGGGTAACGGGTCCGCGTTCAAACGACCACCCTCATCACTGTCAAACGCTCCCTAAAACACCGCGAACAGGCCTTCCTAATTGACCTGGCCCAGGTATCCTGGATGGATATAGATCTCATTCTGTCAGTAGAGGATGCCTGGTTGTTCTTTTAAAAGTAATTTCCTCTCAATCTTAAATAAACATGCCCCATTCAAAAATACAGAACTAAGAACAGATATAGCCCCTAGGTCTCCTCAGACTTGACTGCCCTTGACCAGCACAAAAACATCCTGTGGCGTACTGCATCAAATAGCCCCGCGATATGCAACTTTTCAGCGAAGTTAGGAACCAATATACACAAGCAGTTAGGAAAGCAAAGGCTAGCTTTTTCAAACAGAAATTTGCATCCTGTAGCACTAACTCCAAAAAGTTTTGGGACACTGTAAAATCCATGGAGAATAAGAGCACCTCCTCCCAGCTGCCCACTGCATTGAGGCTAGGAAACACTATCACCACCGATAAATCTACAATAATCGAGAATTTCAACAAGCATTTTGCTACGGCTGGCCATGCTTTCCACCTGGCTACCACTACCCCTGCCACCAGCTCTGCACCCTCCGCTGCAACTTGCCCATGCCCCCCGATAATAGACAGTACTGTGCAGCCGTCTTCATCGACCTGGCCAAGGCTTTCGACTCTGTCAACCACCGCATTCTTATTGTCAGACTAAATAGCCTTGGTTTCTCAAATGACTGCCTCGCCTGGTTCACCAACTACTTCTCAGATAGAGTTCAATGTGTCAAATCAGAGGGCCTGTTGTCTGGACCTATGGCAGTCTCTGTGGGGGTGCCACAGGGTTCAATTCTTGGGCCGACTCTTTTCTCTGTGTATATCAATGATGTCGCTCTTGCTGCTGGTGACTCTCAGATCCACCTCTACGCAAACGACCCCATTTTGTATACATCTGGCCCTTCATTGGACACTGTGTTAACAAACCTCCAAACGAGCTTCAATGCCATACAACACTCCTTCAGTAGCCTCCAACTGCTCTTAAACACTAGTAAAACTAAATGCATGCTCTTCAATCGAACGCTGCTGGCACCCACCCACCCGACTAGAATCACTACTCTCGACGGGTCCTGGAGACTCTTATCTCCCTCACTAACTTTAAGCATCAGTTGTCAGAGCAACTTACCGAACACTGCACCTGTACACAGCCCATCTGAAATTAGCCCACCCAACTACCTCATCCCCATATTGTTATTGATTTTGCTCATTTGCAACCCAGTATCTCTATTTGCACATCATCTCTTGTACATCTATCATTCCAGTGTTAATACTACAGTGAGGGGAAAAAGTATTTCATCCCCTGCTGATTTTGTACATTTGCCCACTGACAAAGAAATGATCAGTCTATAATTTTAATGGTAGGTTTATTTGAATAGTGAGAGACAGAATAGCAACAACAAAATCCAGAAAAACGCATGTCAAAAATGTTATTAATTGATTTGCATTTTAATGAGGGAAATAAGTATTTGACCCCCTCTCAATCAGAAACATTTCTGGCTCCCATGTGTCTTTTATACAGGTAACGAGCTGAGATTAGGAACACACTTTTAAAGGGAGTGCTCCTAATCTCAGCTTGTTACCTGTATAAAAGACACCTGTCCACAGAAGCAATCAATCAATCAGATTCCAAACTCTCCACCATGGCCAAGACCAAAGAGCTCTCCAAGGATGTCAGGGACAAGATTGTAGACCTACACAAGGCTAGAATGGGCTTGGTGCGATTATTCGCAAATGGAAGAAACACAAAATAACTGTCAATCTCCCTCGGCCTGGGGCTCCATGCAAGATCTCACCTCGTGGAGTTACAATGATCATGAGAACGGTGAGGAATCTGCTAAGAACTACACGGGAGGATCTTGTCAATGATCTCAAGGCTGCTGGGCCCATAGTCACCAAGAAAACAATTGGTAACACACTACACCGTGAAGGACTGAAACCTGCAGTGCCCTTAAGGTCCCCCCTGCTCAAGAAAGCACATATACAGGGCTGTCTGAAGTTTGCCAATAAACATCTGAATGATTCAGAGGAGAACTGGGTGAAAGTGTTGTGGTTAGATGAGACCAAAATCGAGCTCTTTGGCATCAACTCAACTTGCCATGTTTGGAGGAGGAGGAATGCTGCCTATGACCCCAAGAACACCCACCATCCCCACCGTCAAACATGGAGGTGGAAACATTATGCTTTGGGGGGTGTTTTTCTGCTAAGAGGACAGGACAACTTCACCGCATCAAAGGGACGATGGATGGCGCCATGTACCATCAAATCTTGTGTGAGAACCGCCTTCCCTCAGCCAGGGCATTGAAAATGGGTCGTGGATGGGTATTCCAGCATGACAATGACCCAAAACACACGGCCAAGGCAACAAAGGAGTGGCTCAAGAAGAAGCACATTAAGGTCCTGGAGTGGCCTAGCCAGTCTCCAGACCTTAATCCCATAGAAAATCTGTGAAGGGAGCTGAAGGTTCGAGTTGCTAAACGTCAACCTCGAAACCTTAATGACTTGGAGAAGATCTGCAAAGAGGAGTGGGACAAAATCCCTCCTGAGATGTGTGCAAACCTGGTGGCCAACTACAAGAAACGTCTGACCTCTGTGATTGCCAACAAGGGTTTTGCCACCAAGTACTAAGTCATATTTTGCAGAGGGGTCAAATACTTATTTCCCTCATTAAAATGCAAATCAATTTATAACATTTTTGACATGTGTTTTTCTGGATTTTGTTGTTGTTATTCTGTCTCTCACTGTTCAAATAAACATACCATTAAAATAATAGACTGATCGTGTCTTTGTCAGTGGCCAAATGTACAAAATCAGCAGGGGATCAAATACTTTTTTCCCTCACTGTAATTGTAATTATTTTGGCCTATTCATTGCCTTACCTCCATAACTTACTACATTTGCACACACTGTATATAGATTTTCTATTGTGTTTTTGACTGTACGTTTTGTTTATCCCATATGTAACTCTGTGTTGTTGTTGTTTTTATCGCACTGCTTTGCTTTATCTTGGCCAGGTCGCAGTTGTAAATGAGAACTTGTTCTCAACTGGCTTACCTGGTTAAATAAAGGTGAAATAAAATAAAAAATAAATCTGTGTCATCTGACCACTTCCCTTATTAACCGAGTCACTGGTCCTTCCTGCTTTAGTTTTTGCTTATAAGCAGGAATCAGGAGAATAGAGTTATGGTCAGATTTGCCAAATGGAGGGCGAGGGAGAGCTTTGTACGCGTCTCTGTGTGTGGAGTAAAGGTGGTCTAGAGTTTTTCCCTCTGGTTGCATTTAACATGCTGGTAGAAATTAGGTACAACGGGATTTAAGTTTCCCTGCATTAAGGTCCCCGGCCACTAGGGAGTGCTGCCTCTGGATGAGCGTTTTCCTGTTTACTTATGGCCTTATACAGCTCATTAAGTGCAATCTTAGTGCCTGCATCGGTTTGTGGTGGTAAATAGACAGCTACAAAAAATATAGATGAAAACTCTCTTGGTAAATAGTGTGGTCTACAGCTTATCATAAGATACTCTACCTCAGGCGAGCAAAACCTCGAGACTTCCTTAGTATTAGATTTTATGCACCAGCTGTTGTTTACAAATATACACAGACTGCCACCCCTTGTCTTACCGGAGTCAGCCATTCTATCCTGCCGATGTAGCGTATATCCCACCAGCTGTATGTTATCCATGTCGTCGTTCAGCCACGACTCGGTGAAACATAAGATATTACAGTTTTTAATGTCCCGTTGGTAGGATAACCGTAATCTAATTTATTTTCAAATGATTGAACATTGGCTAATAGGATTGATGGTAGAGTCAGTTCTACTCGCCGCCATCGGATCCTCACAAGGCACCCCCGACCTACGTCCACGATATCTCCGTCTCTTTCTCATGCGAATGACAGGGGATTTGGGCCTTGTCGGGTGTCTGTAGGATATCATTCGCGTCCGTTGAATAAAAAAATCTTTGTCCAATACGAGGTGAGTAATCGCTGTCCTGATATCCAGAAGCTCTTTTTGGTTATAAGAGACGGTGGCAGAAACATTATGTACAGAATAAATTACAAATAACGCGAAAAAAACACACATAATAGTGACGATTGGTTTGAAGGCTGTAAAACGGCAGCCATCTTCTTCTGCGCCATTCTTCACTTATAAGAAATTCCGCTATGCCCTCCGACGAACCATCGAACAGGCAAAGCGATAACACAGGACTAAGATTGAATTCTACTAAATCGCCTCCGACGCTCGTCGGATGTGGCAAGGCTTGCAAACTGCTACAGAGCTGCCCAGAGACAGGAGCCTACCAGACGTGTTAAATCACTTCTTTGCTCGCTTGAGGCAAAAACACTGAGGCATGCATGAGAGCGTCAGCTGTTCCGGACGACTGAAGCCGATGTGAGTAAGACCTTTAAACAACTGGCAAGGTCCGCGCATGCTGGATTACACGTCCTGAATGTTGCCCATGCACGGATTACAACGTCCTGAATGTTGACCTGTTTTAATTTCTTACTCACATCGGCTTGATCACATACTCGTCCGGAACAGTCCCTGACTGAGTCTGTAATACCAACATGTTTCAAGCAGACCACCATAGTCCCTGTGCCCAGGTAACCTGCCTAAATGACTACAGACCCGTAGTACTCACGCCTACCCCGGCCAAACCCAGACAACGCTGGGCCAATTGTGCGCTGCCCTATGGGACTCCCAATCACAGCCGGATGTGATAAAGCATGGATTCGAACCAGGGACTGTGGTGACACCTCTTGCACTGAGACGCAGTGCCTTAGACCACTGCGCCACTCGGGAGCCCCAAGTCCCTTCTCCCATTTGTCTCCAACTGGTCTATAACTGGTCTCTATTTAGTCAGGGTGTTGTAACTGGTCTGTAGCTGGTCTCTCTCTTTAGTCAGGGTGTTGTAACTGGTCTGTAGCTGGTCTCTCTCTTTAGTCAGGTTGTTGTAGTTGGTCAAATTGGAGTGGGTCTAGGGTTTCTGGGATATGTTTATATTTAGGTCTACTGTTATGTCAGTAAAAAACATTGTGCATGGTCTCAGAAAGTCTGAATGAAAACATGAGGTTAGCTGAAGATCACATACTCAATGATGTTAAAATGTCAAATAACCTACCCTAGTTGTTTTGGTAACTCAAACTTTGCTTTGCGATATTCGTACTTCTCTCTCCAGAAGAACTCTGAGACCAGCCCGATGGTACAACACCTACATGTATGAGTGATTTAAGCCAAAGCTCTCTGTCCTGTATTCTTCCTAACAAGTCACGTGTGTCAGAGTGGTGTGTGTAGGTGAGTGGAAGGAATCAAGCGCAGGAACCAGGATGACTTCAACCGTCTTTAGTAATGTTCAAAACACGTGAACAATGAGTCGCCAACCCAACCCGGGTGAGCGCAAACAATTACGCACAAAACACAGTGCGTCTAAACAAGAAAAGCGCACGCAGTCTGAGCTCTCGGGTAACAACAACGAGAGATACAATAAACTTCTCAGAGGCAGGCTGACAATAAACAATCACGCATAACACCTGACCCAAACACACGAAACTAAATAGGGAAACAATTAAGACACAAATAAGGGACAGGTGTTATGAACAGACAAAACCAAATGAACATGAAACACAGAACGGTGGCAGCTAGTACTCCGGAGACGACGACCGCCGAAGCCTGCCCGAACAAGGAAGAGGAGCAGCCTCGGCCGAAACCGTGACAGTACCCCCCTTGACGCGCGGCTCCAGCCGTGCGCCGACCCGGAGCTCGGGACGACCCGGACGACGCGGAGCAGGGCGCGCAGGATGACCCCGATGGAAATCGGTCAGTAGGGACTGGTCTAATACGTCCCTCCTTGGCACCCAGCACCGCTCCTCCGGACCGTACCCTCCCACTCCACGAGATATTGAAGACCCCCCATCCGGCGTCTAGAATCCAGGATGGACCTCACGGTGTGCGCCGGAGCCCTCGATGTCCAACGGGGCGGAGGAGTCTCCTCAATCTCAAAGTCCTGGAGTGGACCAGCTACCACCGGCCTGAGGAGAGACACATGGAACGAGGGGTTAATATTCTTGTAATCAACAGGTAGTTCTAACCTATAACTCACCTCGTTCAATCTCCTCAGGACTTTAAATGGCCCAACAAACCGCCGACCCAGCTTCCGGCAGGGGCAGGCGGAGGGGCAGGTTTCTGGTTGAGAGCCAGACTCGATCTCCAGGTGCGTACACTGGCCCCTCACTGCGGTGTAGGTCGGCGCTCGTCTTCTGTCGACGTATGGCACGCTGCAGATGGACGTGTGCAGCGTCCCACGTCTCTTCCGAGCGCCGCACCCACTCATCCACAGCGGGGGCCTCGATCTGGCTCTCATGCCATGGTGCCAGAACCGGCTGGTACCCTAATACACACTGAAAAGGGGTTAGTTGGGTGGAGGAGTGGCGAAGAGAGTTCTGTGCCATCTCGGCCCAGGGCACATATCTCGCCCACTCCTCCGGCCCGGCCCTGACAGTATGACCTCAGAAACCTACCCACGTCCTGGTTGACACGTTCAACCTGCCCATTACTCTCCGGGTGGTAACCCGAGGTAAGGCTTACCGAAACCCCCAACTGTTCCATAAATGCTCTCACACTCTAGAGGTGAACTGGGGGCCTCGGTCAGACACTATATCCTCGGGTACCCCGTAGTGCCGGAAGACATGGGTGAACAGAGCCTCTGCGGTCTGTAGGGCCGTGGGTAGACCCGGCATGGGAAGGAGACGACAGGCCTTAGAGAACCGATCCACAAGCGACCAGGATGGTAGTATTCCCCTGTGAGGGGGAAGGTCGGTAACAAAATCCACCGAGAGGTGGGACCAGGGTCGTTGTGGAATAGGCAGGGGTTGTAACTTACCCCTGGGCAAATGTCTGGGCGCCTTACACTGGGCACACACACCGAACAGGAGGAGACATAAATCCTCACATCCCTAGCTAACGTTGGCCACCAGTACTTCGTGCTAAGGGCAGTGCACTGTCCGGCCGATACCGGATGGCCAGAGGAGAGGGCGTATGAGCCCAACAAATGAGGCGATCGCGTGCACTCGAGCGGAACGTACGTCCGACCCACAGGACACTGTGGAGGACTCGGGTCGGTGCGTAACGCCCGCTCGATCTCACAATCAACCTCCCATACCACCGGAGCAACCAGACAGGACTCCGGTAGTATGGGCGTGGACTCAACTGACCTCTCCTCTGCGTCATACCGCCGAGACAGAGCATCTGCCTTCCCGTTCTGGGACCCAGGGATGTATGTGATTTTAAACACAAACCGGGCTAGGAACATAGTCCAGCGAGCCTGGCGAGGATTCAGTCTCCTAGCTGCCCGGATGTACTCCAGGTTACGATGGTCAGTTAGAATGAGGAAAGGGTGTTGAGCCCCCTCGAGCCAATGCCGCCACACCTTTAGGGCCTGTACCACGGCTAACAGCTCCCTGTCTCCTACGTCATAATTCCGCTCCGCCGGACCGAGCTTCTTACTGTAAAACGCACAGGGACGGAGTTTAGGTGGAGTGCCAGAACGCTGGGAAAGAACGGCCCCTATCCCGGCCTCTGACGCGTCCACCTCTACTTGGAACGGTAAAGAGGGATCCGGATGCGCCAACACCGGCGCCGAGGTAAACAGGTCCTTCAGTCTCCCAAATGCCCTGTCCGCCTCAGCTGACCACCGCAAGCGCACCGGACCCCCCTTTAACAGAGACGTTATGGGAGCTGCCACCTGTCCAAAACCCCGGATAAACCTCCGGTAATAATTCGTAAAACCCAAGAACCGTTGCACCTCCTTCACAGTGGTTGGGGTCTGCCAATTACGCACAGCTGACACCCGGTCTACCTCCATCTTCACCCCTGACGCAGATAACTGGTAACCCAGAAAGGAGACCGACTTCTGGAAAAACAGACATTTCTCTGCCTTGACATATAGGTCATGCTCCAACAGCCTCCCTCAATACTCGGCGCACCAGGGCTACATGCTCAGCATGGGTAGGACTATACACCAGAATGTCGTCGATGTACACAACTACTCCCTGTCCCTGCATGTCCCGGAAAATCTCATCGACAAAGGATTGGAAGACTGAGGGAGCATTCATCAACCCATATGGCATGACTAGATACTCGTAGTGTCCGGAAGTCGTGCTAAACGCTGTCTTCCATTCATCGCCCTCTCGAATGCGCACCAAGTTATATGCGCTCCTAAGATCCAATTTTGTAAAGAACTGCGCACCGTGCAGTGACTCCTTCATAGTCGCAATCAGAGGAAGTGGATAGCTGTACTTCACTGTGATCTGATTGAGACCGCGGTAATCAATACACGGGCGCAGACCTCCATCCCTTTTCTTCACAAAAAGAAACTTGAGGAAGCGGGTGAAACGGAGGTCCGTATGTATCCCTGTCTAAGAGACTCAGAGATGTACGTCTCCATAGCCTTTCTCTCCTCTTGAGACAAGGGATACACATGGCTCCGCGGGAGAGCTGCTCCTGACTGGAGATCTATCGCACAATCCCCCCGTCTATGAGGCGGCAGCTGCGCCGCCCTAGTCTTACTGAACGCCAGTGCCAAATCCTCATACTGGGGGAATCTGCAGTGCTGGCATTAGATTCGGACTCTCCACCGAGGTCGCCCCTATGGAAACACCCAGACACCGCCCCTCACATTGAGCAGACCACCCTTTAAGAGCTTTCTCTCGCCACCTAATAATAGGGTCATGAGTCATCAACCAGGGAAGACCCAGCACTACCGGGATACGCAGGAGAGTAATCAGATAGAGCTGAATTCTCTCCTCATGACCCTCCTGCGCCATCATCTGAAGGGGTGCTGTGACTTCCCTAATCAACCCAGACCCCAACGGACGGCTATCTAGGGCATGGACGGGGAAAGGCTTCTCCACTGGAAGGAGGGGGATCCCTAACTCTATACAAAACTGGCGATCTACAAAATTCCCAGCTGCGCCTGAATCTACCAGCGCCTTATGCTGGGAACGAGGTGCAACCTGTGGGAAACAAACAGGCAAGGTTAGGTGCACGACAGAAAGCTCTGGGTAAGCAGGGCGCCTACTCACCTGGGTGGACCCCCCAATGCGTGACCTGCCTTCTCCCTCACTGGAGAACCCGCCCCAACACCTAGCCGCGGTGTGCCCTCCACGACCACAGTTGGTGCAAGGGCCGGGTCCCCTCGGGCTCCTCCTCCTGCCTTCCCTAGCGCCAGCACCTCCGAGCTCCATAGGGCTCGGCTCGGAGGTGTTGGAGAGTGGAATGGGCGAACCCCCTCCCGGGACGCCCACGGGTGGCGAGCAGGGTATCCAGCCGGATGGCCATGTCGACAAGCTGGTCGAAAGTCAACGAAGTGTCCCTGCACGCCAACTCTCGCTGGACGTCCTCCCGGAGGCTGCAGCGGAAATGGTCGATATGGGCCCGCTCATTCCACCCTGCATCAGCCGCTAGGGTCCGAAACTCCAAGGCAAAGTCCTGGGCGCTCCTCATCCCCTGTCGGAGGTAGAATAGCCGCTCCCCCGCCGCCTTCCCCTCTGGTGGATGGTTCGAACACAGCGCGGAAGCGGCGGAGAACTCCGCATAGTTCGTGGTAGCGGCGTCCATTCTCCTCCACTCGGCGTTGGCCCACTCCAACGCCTTGCCGGTGAGACAGGAGATGAGGGCTGAGACGCTCTCGTGTCCCGAGGGGGCGCCGGGTGTACGGTGGCGAGGTAGAGCTCCACCTGCAGCAGGAACCCTTGACACCCGGCAGTGGAGCCGTCGTACGCCCTCGGGAGCGAGAGCCGAATCCCACTTGGTTCCGGAGATGAGACAGGAGGGCTGACCGATGGAGCTGGGTCGGTTCGTGGAGGTGTGGGAACCCCGCTGGTCTCCCATCGGTGCAGGGTATTCATCACCCCCTCCAGGGCGTGACAGACCTGATTGATGCGGTCCTCCTGACCACGAAGACGTTCAGCCATCTCGGCTGTCGGCGTGGGTTCTCCTGCTGATTCCATGATGATGCGTGATTCTGTCAGAGTGGTGTGTGTAGGTGAGTGGAAGGAATCAAGCGCAGGAACCAGGATGACTTCAACCGTCTTTAGTAATGTTCAAAACACGTGAACAATGAGTCGCCAACCCAACCCGGGTGGCGCAAACAATTACGCACAAAACACAGTGCGTCTAAACAAGAAAAGCGCACGCAGTCTGAGCTCTCGGGTAACAACAACGAGAGATACAATAAACTTCTCAGAGGCAGGCTGACAATAAACAATCACGCATAACACCTGACCCAAACACACGAAACTAAATAGGGAAACAATTAAGACACAAATAAGGGACAGGTGTTATGAACAGACAAAACCAAATGAACATGAAACATAGAACGGTGGCAGCTAGTACTCCGGAGACGACGACCGCCGAAGCCTGCCCGAACAAGGAAGAGGAGCAGCCTCGGCCGAAACCGTGACAACGTGTTGTGTTATTTACATACACACACCTGTGGGCAGTGATGAATTGAGCACCATTGTATGATTAGTTTATAGCAAGTCATTTTATTTGACTAGATATCCTATAAAACATATAATGAACAAAACACAGATTACCAAAAGGCATATGATGCACGCAAACACAGAGAGATGCAATTTCAACCTGCTCAGTGATTTGCATTTTGGCCTGAGCAGAAATGGAAGCATCATCACTCATATCACTCAGCACCTGTCTGACTAGTTTACAGCAGGTAATTATTATTAGGTCCTAATGAACGCACACCACACACACACACACACACACACACACACACACACACACACACACACACACACACAGAGACACACACCCACAGAGACAAACACACACACAGAGACACAGCACACACACACACACACAGAGACACACACACACAGAGACACACACACGCACACACACACACAAACACACACACACACACAAAGATGGAATTTCAACTTTTCTAAAATGTGCAGTTTTGTCACACAACACAATGCCACAGATGTCTCAAGTTTTGAGGGAGCGTGGAATTGGCATGCTGACTGCAGGAATGTCCACCACAGTTCTTCCACTTCTCCTTTCTCACACCATACTTTCCTCTTTTCCTCTCTCATTTTCCTCTCTCCTTCTCCATAGTTGTTGTAGAAGATGCAGACGTATGTAAAAACTAAAGAAAGTGCTGCATTAGCAGACTCAAGTCAGGGCCCATATTTATCACGTCTCAGTGCAAGAGTGCTGATCTAAGATCAGTTTAGCCTTTTTAATCATAATGAATAAGATGATATGGACAGGGAGGACTTGATCCTAGCTCAGTATTCCTGAGATACGAGATAAATGCAGGCCCTGATCTTTTGGCCAACGTAATAATGGATGGCTCTCTAGATTCAACCACAAAGACTAGGGAGGTTTTCCAATGCCTCGCAAAGAAGGGCACAGATTGGTAGATGGGTAAAAATGCAAAAAAAAGCAGACATTGAATATCCCTTTGAGCATGGTGAAGTTATTAATTACCCTTTGGATGGTGTATCAGGACACCCAGTCACTACAAAGATACAGGCGTCCTTCCTAAATCAGTTGCCAGAGAGGAAGTAAACCGCTCTGGGATTTCACCATGAGGCCAATGGTGACTTTAAAACAGTTGCAGAGTTTAATGGTTATGATAACTAACCTAAATGACAGAGTGAAAAGAAGGAAGCCTGTACAGAATACAAAATATTCCAAAACATGCATCCTGTCTGTAACAAGGCACTAAAGTAATACTGCAAAAAATGTGGCAAAGAAATGTACTTTATGTCCTCAATACAAAGTGTTATGTTTGGGGCAAATCCAACTCATCACATCGCTGAGTACCACTCTTCATATTTTCAAGCATGGTGGTGGCTGCATCATGTTATGGGTATGCTTGTCATCTGCAAGGACTAGGGAGTTTTTTTATGATACAAATAAATGGAATAGAGCTAAGCACAAGGAACAATCCTAGAGGAAAACCTGGCTCAGTCTGCTTTCCACCAGACACTGGGAGATTAATTCACCCTTCAGCAGGACAATAAGTCCTAATATACTTATAGTTGTTTACCAAGATTACATTGAATGTTCCTGAGTGACCTAGTTAGTTTTGACTTAAATCAGCTTGAAAATCTATGGCAAGATTTGAAAATGACGGTCTAGCAATGATCAACAACCAACTTGACAGAGCTTGAAGAATTTGTAAAATATATTTAAAAAAATATTGTACAATCCAGGTGTGCAAAGCTCTTAGAGACTTACCTAGAAAGACTCACAGCTGCAATCGCTGCCAAAGGTGATTCTAACATGTATTCACTCAGGGGTGTGAATACTTATGTAAATTCAATATTTCTGTCTTTAATTTTCCATAATACATTCGCAAATATTTCTCAAAACATGTTTTCACTTTGTCATTATGGGGTATTATGTGTAGATGGTTGAGGAAAAAAATATATTTAATCGATTTTGAATTCAGGCTTTAACACAACAAAATGTGGATATGAATACTTTCTGAAGGCACTGTAGATGGAAACCAATGATGTGTATAAACCCTGGATTGCTGATGCTATGTATTGGCCAATGAGAGGCTTTGAAGCCACCGCCCGCCATTTTGGCACTCCCCAGTAAGAGCAGTCCTCTATAGGAATGAATGGAATTCTACAGTATTTCAATAAAATAGTCAGTAACATTAGTACTCTCTAAAAATATATATTTTAAAGAATATGTTTTTACACTGAACCAAAAGTAAAACGCAACATGTAAAGTGTTTGTCCCATGTTTCATGAGCTGGAAAAAAAATATCCAAGAAAAGTTCCATACGTGCAGAAAGCTTATTTCTCTCATTTGGTTTTGTGCACAAATTAGTTTACATCCCTGTTAGTAAGCATTTCTCATTTGCCAAGATAATCCATCCACCTGACAGGTGTGGCATATCAAGGAACTGATTAAACAGCATGATCATTACACAGGTGCACCTTGTGCTGGGGACAATAAAAGGCCACTCTAAAATGTGCAGTTTTGTCACACAACACAATGCCACATATGTCTCAAGTTTTGAGGGAGCGTGGAATTGGCATGCTGACTGCAGGAATGTCCACCACAGTTCTTCCACTTCTCCTTTTCTCACACCATACTTTCCTCTTTTCCTCTCTCATTTTCCTCTCTCCTCCATAGTTGTTGTAGAAGATGCAGACGTATGTAAAATCTAAAGAAAGTGCTGCATTAGCAGACTCAAGTCAGGGCCCATATTTATCACGTCTCAGTGCAGGAATGCTGATCTAAGATCAGTTTAGCCTTTGATCATAATGAATAAGATGATATGGACAGGGAAGACTTGATCCTAGCTCAGTATTCCTGAGATACTAGATAAATGCAGGCCCTGATCTATACATCTGCATTTGCTCTTGCATTGATTCAAAGTTTGCGTTTATTTAACTGAATTATATATATTTTTAAACATATCTTTGAAAGTACGTTATAGACACATTTTGGCATTCAGCCTTTCACTTTTTCTAACTTTAGAGACTTTTGAAAGAGCAGAATATTAGATCACTCATAACCCCAGGTTTTGTGCTTGAGAGAGGGGGTTGTGAAACACTTCTGTGCAGCAGTCTGCAACTTCAACTTTCAGTTGGACTTGAGCTTGACTGTGAACTTTGAGTTACACATACTGCCTGTTTCCCCAACCACTCACACGTTTTCTGGATAAGCCCCAGTTAACCACATGTTACCTTGTATCATAACCTATCGTCCAGTGGTATATTAGTATATTAGTTCATAATTGTTTGGCTAAATAAGGTAAAGGATAGGCTGAAATTGACACAAAATGTGGGGTCGTTTGGACTATTAAAAAAAAACATAAGGACATGTTACTCCAATCTTAACAATGCTCAATCACTACATTTCGTTATTTGTCTTAACAACAAACCAATATAACATATTTGGATGAATCCATTGTCATATTGTATTAAGTGTCTGATTCTTATTTAAAGGGGAGATCAAAATACATACAGGACAATGGGTTTACAGATCTAGAATGTGTTTTAAATATTAATATTCTACCCAACCGGTGTTGCTAGTTGGGCAGAGTTTGCACCTTTGGGACTTTCCCATTAGTTATTTTGTACCTGGTAAGCTGAATCATGCTAACCTCAAGTTTTTTACTTATGCAAACGCAGGTGTAATAATCCAACTAGAGCAATGCAGACCATGGATATTGATGACGACACAAAAAATATGGGATGGTGTATTGATTTAAAATGTTAGTAACACTTTACTTGACACCCAGCGTCATAACACGTTATTACACGGTCATAACCATGTCATAATAGGTCATAACAGCTGACGTAACTTGTCATAACACTGTCATGACCCATATATTTACACCTGTTGTGACATATATTGCGTTATTTTATGGCAGGTTATGACACCTCCATAAGTGTTAAAACCCACATTTATTCAAATGTCATTTTTCGCTACCAAGAAGTTTCCTATAAATATGTAATAAATATAATATATGTCACAACAGGTGTCTAATAAAGCGATACCTCCATTTTCAGGTAAGCAGCATTCTACTAATACAACAATGTGCACCTTTCACCTTTCATTGTCATTCCCAGCCGATACAGATACTGTACCTATCTGCATTTTGTCTGGTGGTAATGGGGCTACCTTGGTTCCCTGGTCCTGGTTCCCTGGTCCTAGTTCCCTGGTCCTAGTTCCCTGGTCCTAGTGCAGAATACACAGGGTTTCTCCCTCCCCATATTGACTGATACCATTCAATAATAAAAAAAGACAATACAAGTAAAAGTTGTCTAGTAAAAATGTTATGCCAACTGCAAGGTCTCTCAAGCCAATATGTCAGTCTGGACTTCATCACATCATCTTGCATCTCCATGCAGAGACCTCTTCTCAAGCCAGTCTGTCAGTCTTCATCACATCTTGAAAAGTCTCCAAGTGCTGGCTCCATAGATGCACCAGTGAACACATACAGTCACTGTTCTACACAACACAAATATAAACACAACATGTAAAGTGTTGGTCCAGTGTTTCATGAGCTGAAATAAAAGATCCCAGAAATTTTACATACACACAAAAAGCTTATTTCTCTCAAATGTTGTACACAAATTAGTTTACATCCCTGTTAGTGAGCATTTCTCATTTGCCAAGATAATCCATCCACCTGACAGGTGTGGCATATCAAGAAGCTGATTAAACAGCATGATCATTACACAGGTGCACCTTGTGCTGGGGACAATAAAAGGCCACTAAAATGTGTAGTTTTGTCACACAACACAATGCCACAGATGTCTCAAGTTTTGAGGGAGCGTGGAATTGGCATGCTGACTGCAGGAACGTCCACCAGAGCTGTTGCCAGAGAATGTAATGTTAATTTCTTTACCATAAGCTGCCTTCAACATTGTTTTAGAGAATTTGGCAGTACGTCCAACCGGCCTCACAACTGCAGACCACGTGTAACCACGCCAGCCCAGGACCTCCACATCCGGCTTGTTCATCTGCGGGATGGTCTGATACCAGCCAACCGGACAGCTGATGAAACTGTGTGTTTGTACAACCGAAGAATTTCTACACAAACTGTCAGAAACCGTCTCAGGGAAGCTCATCTGCGTGCTCATCGTCCTCACCAGGCTCTTGACCGGACTGCAGTTCGGCATTGTAAACGACTTCAGTGGGCAAATGCTCACCTTCGATGGCCACTGGAATGCTGGAGAAGAGTGCGCTTCACGGCTGAATCACGGTTTCAACTGTACCGGGCAGATGGCGTTGTGTGGGTGAGTGGTTTGCTGATGTCAACGTTGTGAACAGAGTGCCCCATGGTGGCGGAGGAGTTATGATATGGGCAGACTTAAGCTATGGACAATTAACACAATTGCAGTTTATCGATGGCAATTTGAATGCATATTGTACCGTGACAAGATCCTGAGGCCCATTGTCGTGCCATTCATCCGCCGCCATCACCATGTTTCAGTATGATATTGCACAGCCCCATGTCGCAAGGATCTGTACATAATTCCTGGAAGCTGAAAATGTCCCAGTTCTTCCATGGCCTGCATAATCAATAGAGATGTCACCCATTGAGCATGTTTGGGATGGTCTGGATCGACGTGTACGACAGAGTGTTCCAGTTCCCGCCAATATCCAGCGACTTTGCACAGCCATTGAAGAGGAGTGGGACAACATTCCACAGGCCACAATCAACAGCCTGATCAACTCTATGCGAAGGAGATGTGTCGCGCTGCATGAGGCAAGTGGTGGTCACACCAGATAATGACTGGTTTTCTGATCCACGCCCCTACTTTTTTTAAAGGTATCTGTGACCAACAGATGGATATCTGTATTCCCAATCATGTGAAATCCATATATTAGGGCCTAATGAATTTGTTTCAATTGACTGATTTCCTTATATGAACTGTAACTCAGTAAAATATTTGAAATTGTTGCATGTTGAGTTTATATTTTTGTTCAGTGTATTACCAATGGCAGTAAGGATAGGTGACCCTCATCAAAGATACTGGTCAACACAGACACACACACACACACACACACACACACACACACACACACACAGGGAGCACTGAAAACATTATCAATGTTGGTTATGATCAGCATGGTGGAACCAACCTGATCGCTGCATTCATCTTTCTATTTCACTTCAGATATCATGACGTGAAGGGAAATAGAATGGTAAACTCAGAGATCAGGCTTATTCAATCAGGCTAGGTTATAATGTCAATAATAACATTTGTTAAATATGTGCATGCGACCAATAAAATGTGATTGATTTGAAGGTGAATTGGGACAAATCTCATTACTGTTTTGACCTTTGATCAGGTCAAATGTCACCAACAGAAGCGGCAGGTAGCCTAGAGTTTAAGAACGAATCCCAGAGTCCACAAGGTGGAAAAATCTGCCATTCTGCCCTTGAGCAATGCAGTTAACCCCCCAACAACAACTGCTCCCAGGGCGCCAATGGCGTGGATGTCGATTAAGGCATCTCCCCGCACTGCTCTGCTTAAGAGGGGTTGGGTTAAATGCGGAAGACACATTCAGTGGTAGAAAAAGTACCCAATTGTCATACTTGAGAAAAAGTACAGATACCTTAATAGAAAATGACTCAAGTAAAAGTGAAAGTCACCCAGTAAAATACTACTTGAGTAAAAGTACAAAAGTATTTGGTTCTAAATATACTTAAGTATCAAAAGTAAAAGTATAAATCCTTTCAAATTCCTTATTTTACGCAAACCAGGCGGCACTATTTTCTTGTTTTTTTATTCACGGATAGCCAGGGACATACTCCAACACTCAGACATAATTTACAAACGAAGCATTTGTGTTTTTGTGTCCACCAGATCAGAGGCAGTAGGGATGACCACGTGTTCTCTTGATAAGTGCGTGAATTGGACAATTTTCCTGTCCTGCTAAGCATTCAAAATGTAATGAGTACTTTTGGGTGTCAGAGAAAATATATGGAGTAAAAAGTACATTATTTTCATTAGGAATGTAGTGAAGTAAAAGTAAAAGTTGTCAAAAATATAAATAGTCCACTAAAGTACAGATACCCCCAAAAAACTACTTAAGTAGCACTTTAAAGATTTTTTCCTTAAGTATTTTACACCACTGGCCACATTTAGTTGTGCAACTGACTAGGTATCCCCTTTCCCAACCTGATTCAAGTGTCCTCCCTGTTCCATTTATAGGAATGCTTACTAAGGAGCGTTAGGGAGCTTCTTTCTTCTTATTACCCTTACACAGCTCTTCCACTTCTCCTTTTATCACACCGGACTTTCCTCTTTTCGTCTTTCACGTTCCTCTTACTCCCTAGTTGTTGTAGAATATGCAGACGTATGTAAAATAAAAAGTCCTGCATTAGCAGACTCAAGCAAGAGCCCATGTTTCAAGTTTTAATGTCACATGCACAAGTGCAGTGAAATGCCTTTCTTGCAAACTCAAAACCCCAAAATTCAATAACAACGTAATACTACAAAAACAAAAAAGAATTAAGAAGAAATATAAAAGAACACAAAGTACGTAATATATACAGGGTCCGTTCCAATACCATATTTACCATGTGCAGGGATACTGGAGTGATGGACGTAGATATGTATAGGGGTAAGGTGACTAGGCAACAGGATATAAGATGAACAGAGTAGCAGCAGATTGCATGTGAGTGGGTGTGTAGAGTCAGTATAAATGTATGTGATTGGGTGTGTGCGTGTGTATTTGTGTTTGTATTTATTAAGGTTCCCCATTAGCTGCTTCCTGGGGTCCAAACATATGTGTAGAGTCAGTATAAATGTATGAGTGAGCAAATGATGGAGTGAGTGTGTGTGTGTGTGTGTTGGAGTGACAGTGTGTGTGAGTGTGTAGGGCCCAGTGAGCGTGCATAGAGATAAAAGGTCAATAAAGATACAAGGTTAACTCCGATAGTCTGTGTAGCTATTTTGTTAGCTATTTATCAGTCTCATTGTTTGGGGATAGAAGTTGTTGTTCAAGAGCCTGTCGGTGTCAGACTTGATGCACCGGTACCGCTTGCTGTGCGGAAGCAGATATAGAGGTCCTGGATTGCAGGGAGCTCAGCCCCAGTGACAGTGACATATTGGGCTGTCCTCAGCACCCTCTGTAGCGCCGTGCAAAAGTGGGCGTTGCTATTACCACACCAAGCAGTAATGCAGCCAGTCAAGATGCTATTGATGGTGCAGCTGTATAACTTTTTGAGTATTTGAGGGCCCGTGCCAAACTTTTTTCAACCTCTTGGGGGGGAGGGGGGTGGGGTTTGAACTTTTCTTCAGGAATGTAGTGAAGTAATTTGTGGAATTTCTTTCCTTCTTAATGCGTTTGAGCCAAGGTAGGGGGGTATACAGAAGACAGCCCTAATTGGTAAAAGACCAAGACCATATTATGGCAAGAACAGCTCAAATAAGCAAAGAGAAACAACAGCCCATCATTACTTTAAAACATGAAGGTCAGTCAATCCGGAAAATTTGAAGAACTTTTAAAGTTTCTTCAAGTGCAGTCGCAAAAACCATCAAGCACTATGATGAAACTGGCTCTCATGAGGACCGCCACAGGAATGGAAGACCCAGAGTTACCTCTGCTGCAGAGGATAAGTTCATTAGTGTTACCAGCCTCAGAAATTGCAGCCCAAATAAATGCTTCACAGAGTTCAAGTAACAGACACATCTCAACATCAACTGTTCAGAGGGGACTGTGTGAATCAGGCCTTCTTGGTTGAATTTCTGCAAAGAAACCACTACTAAAGGACACCAATAATAATAAGAGACCTGCTTGGGCCAAGAAACAAGAGCAATGGAAATTAGACCGTTGGAAATGTGTCCTTTGGTCTGGAGTTCAAATTGGAGATTTTTGGTTCCAACCGTTGTGTCTTTGTGAGACGCAGTGTGGGTGAACGGATGATCTCCGCATGTGTATTTCCCACTGTAAAGCATGGAGGAGGAGGTGTTATGGTGTGGGGGTGCTTTGCTGGTGACACTGTCTGTGATTTATTTAGAATTCAAGGCACACTTACCCAGCATGGCTACCACAGCATTCTGCAGCGATACGCCATCCCATCTGGTTTGGGCTTAGTGGGACTATCAGTTTTTCAACAGGACAATGACCCAACACACCTCTAGTCTGTGTATGGGCTATTTTACCGAGAAGGAGAGTGATGGAGTGCTGCATCAGATGTCCTGGCCTCCACCTTCCCCCGACCTCAACCCAATTGAGCAGGTTTAGGATGAGTCGGACGGCAGAGTGAAGGAAAAGCAGCCAACAAGTGCTCAGCATATGTGGGAACGCCTTCAAGACTGTTGGACAAGCATTCCAGGTGAAGCTGGTTGAGAGAATGCCAAGAGTGTGCAAAGCTGTCATAAATCTCAAATATAAAATCTATTTTGATTTGTTTAACACTTTTTTGGTTACTACATGATTCCATATGTGTTATTTCATCGTTTTGATGTCTTCACTATTATTCTACAATGTAGAAAATAGTAAAAATAAAGAAAAACCCTTGAATGAGTAGGTGTGTCCAAACTTTTGACTGATACTGTATATATATATATATATATATATATACACACACACACACACATTTCCTGATCTTTCTTATATACATGGCCAAAAGTATGTGGACGGCTACTCGTCGAACATCTCATTCCAAAATCATGGGCATTAATATGGAGTTGGTCCCCGCTTTGCCGTTATAACAGCCTCCACTCTTCTGGGAAGACTTTCCACTAGATGTTGGAACATTGCTGCTGTGACTTTCATTCAGCCACAAGAGCATTAGTGAGATCGGCAGTGACGTTTTGCGATTACGCCTGGCTCGCAGTCGGCGTTCCAATTCATCCCAAAGGTGTTTGATGGGGTTGAGGTCAGGGCTCTATGCAGGCCAGTCAAGTTCTTCCACACCGATCTCGACAAACCATTTCTGTATGGACCTCTTACAGAAATGGTCATACTGAAGCAAGAAAGGGTCTTCCCCAAACTGTTGCCACAAAGTTGGAAGCACAGAATCATCTAGAATGTCATTGTATGCTGTAGCGTTAAGATTTCCCTTCACTTGTACTAAGGGGCCTAGCCCGAACAATAAAATACAGCCACAGATCACTATTCCTCCTGCACCAAACTTTACAGTTGGCACTATGCATTCGGGCAGGTAGCGTTCTCCTGGCATCCACCAAACTCAGATTCATCCATCGGACTGCCAGATGGTGAAGTGTGATTCATCACTCCAGAGAACGCGTTTCCAGTGCTCCAGAGTCCAATGTCGGTGAGCTTTACACCACTCCAGCCGAAACTTAGCATTGCTCATGGTGATCTTAGGCTTGTGTGCGGCTACTCTGCCATGGAAACCCATTTCATGAAGCTCCCAACGAACAGTTCTTGTGCTGACGTTGCTTCCAGAGGCAGTTTGGAACTAATTAGTGAGTGTTGCAACCGAGGACAGACAGATGATTGTAAGCTTGTGGGGCCTACCACTTCGCAGCTGAGCCGTTGTTGCTCCTAGATGTTTTCACAAGTGTCCACATACTTTTGTTTATCTGTTGATCCATGTAGTGAATCTGTTATACAATGCGTTTGTATGGGCTAATAGCAGTAAGGCCAAAAACAATGTTTCATCAAATAATTTGTTCATATTCTTTTGGGATACTTCAATGGGTTTTAAAATTCCAAATCAAATAGCAAAATGATCCTTGGTATGACCTTCTTAAAAAAAATCCATATAGCTTAGTAGAACCACATTGGGAGAATTCAATCACCGAGAGAGCCGCCACCTTACCGCATTAACAGCAAATTAAAATGACTTACCTCAATTAAGTAGTTTGGTCTGCTAATGTCATATATATATATATATATATATATATATATATATATATATATATATATATATATATATATATATATATATATATATATATATATATATATTATTAATGCACTCCAAATACAGCACATAAAACAAATAGCCATGCATAAACACCCCTATTGAAGAGCAAACTAGCTTAATAACCTGATGAGCGGAAGTGTGCCAGCTGCTCCTTGACTCTTCTCATATAGCCATTAGGCCTAGTCATGTGTTATAAACACACGTATGTAAGAACAACATAGTTTGATGAACAGTAGTGTGCCTGCGGCTCCTTGGCTCTCCTCAAGCTATACTTGTACTTTGTCATGGTAATCCAGTACGGATGTGTTCATTGGTCAGTCTGTTCCTGCTTTTTTTGTCATGGTTGAAGATGTTGATTCAAAAGTGTATTTTTGCTCACAAAAAAGGACAAAACATTTTGCACACACTGCTTCGGAGCTGGCTACTCTGATTCAGGGAAACAGCTGTTTCAGGGTGTAATTTGCCTGCAGTTCAACAACTTCACATTCCACTGCAGGTGGAGAGGCCTGTGATGACTGGGGTAAAAGAAGACACTGGAACTTGGAAGGGGTTCTCAATTAAGTGGGAAAACTCCTTGTATATCTTGGAATCTTAATTCAACCTCCCCCGCAGCTCCTCCAACACTTCCACAAATGCATTGTAGTTGAAATGTTGCTAAAGTTCTGGGTCATCTGTGGTGACTGCTCTGAGTTTTGGGAAATGCACAAACTGTCTGTCAGGTATGAACAGTTTGGTGATTTTGTATTCGAATGCTGTGACGACATGCAGCATGTTACCTGCAGGGATTCAATTGGAGGGGGAAAAAGTCACTCTGGGAACACACCAATGTAAAATCTTATATTCCACCCCATTCTATTATAAAACTTTCACTCCCCTCCCAATTCCACCCCTGGTTACCTGGATTTTTTGTATTTTCCCCTGGAGCTGGAGATTCAGTGTATTCAGATGGCAGGTGATGTCAGTCAACGTGGCCATCTTTATTATCTCCAAGTGGTGTTGATTTAGTGCTCTTGAAACAATAAAGGTGACCACTTGAACAACCAGCTGCATCATATTATTCAACTCACTGTTCTTGAGTTTTGCCACGAGTTCCACCTGATATATGATGCAATGAAACGTGGTGAAGTTGGGCATAGTCTCTCTCTTTCTCATAAGTCCGACAAGTCCCTTCTCTTTCCCACGCATGTTTGGGGCTCCACCAGTGCACACACATGCAGGATTTGACCAGTTCAGATTAAAGGAGTAATTCTGGTAGGCCTAAAACATTCTGCCTCACCTAAAGTTCAACTGTCGGAGTCAGAAGCTAAGCCTAATAATAGCCATACCACACCAAGCCTTCACAAGAGTTTCTTACCTTTATTTGGGTAATATCAAAAGTAAGTCAAGTCATTGTTTATAGGGAAAATACCAACAGGTTATTATATTGCAGCATTAAATTAAGTTTAGCATCTCGCCCTCTTTGGTTTGTCCTTTTCGTGGTTTGAGTGCGAGTAGCCCTATAGGCCTACCGGTAATTCTATTCTATGGCGGCAAACACAACATTACAGTTGGAACTTAATTTGGCCAAAGAAAACACTGATTTAAACCTTCACAAGTTTTGAACAGACTATATTGCAGCAATTACCAACAAAGGCAAGTGCCTACCATAGGTTTACCCAACAAATGACAGCAATAAGCTAATGCTATTTCTTTTACAACAGGCCTACTTATAACCTATCTTAAACTAAATATGTATTACAACATTAAAAAGCCAGTTCGAACTTAATTTAGCCAACGGAAATGTCTCAACAAAATGAAACCAAATGCTTTTTGCATATTTCAAGAACTGGTTTAGATTCTTAAATAGGCCTACAATAATAACAATAATAATAATAATGATAAAAACAAATGGTAATTAAAACAAAAATAAATAAAAGTTTGAAAATTACATGAAACCTGAATAGCAAGTTACACACAGTCCAATTGGTCGAGACAACTTTTTTCTCATCTTTGTCTACTGCAATATTAAAACTTGCACCAGAGGACATTTCTTTTCACTATACTCCTTCCGCTCTAACTTACATTTTACTTTAATAAAAAAGGCCTCCATCTTCGCAATCAATAGTAGCCTGGGGCAAGGCTCCTTTCACTTGCTCTCTCTCTTTTCAGCAGCATGTGCACGTGAAGTGAGCAGCCGGAACCAGTTTCAGCTAAAGCTACAAGCTTGAGTAGTTCTCATCACCTCACACACATTAAATTAAAAAGAGACGGTCCAATCGGGTCTAGTCTGTAAATCTATTTTAATTGCACATACCCGAGACCCATGGCAATTATATTAGACCTGACCCAGATCCGAGACAAATGTAAGAATTTAGGACTCAGACGAGCTCGGGGCCTGGGTCGGATCTCAGAATTTTCGGGTCTGTTGGACCTATGAATACCTCTAATCTGAAACTACCAGACAGTGTATTAATTCATAATTGTTTGGCCAAATAACCTAAAGGGGGAAAAGCTGATGTTGACACTAAATGTGGGGTCGTTTCGATTATTAAAAAGACACCAGGACACGTTACTCCACCAGGACAGGAGTGGGAGGGAATGGCCGGCAGGGATGTAGCTCAGTTGGTAGAGCATGGCATTTGCAACGCCAGGGTTGTGGGTTCGATTCCAGTATGGATAATTTTTTTTAAATGTATGCACTCACTAACTGTAAGTTGCTCTGGATAAGAGCGTCTGCTAAAATGTTAATGTATGATCATGCCTATTTACTCTTATAAATAGTTTTAGAATTATATATTGTGAGGTAAGGCAGAAAATAAACCAAACGGTGCACTTTGGCTGCTCTATGAGTGGTCCCGATCACTCGTAGATGTACATGCAAGGGATTCAAGAGCCACGTTACTAACGAAGGCTCTGGGAAAAACCTCGGCTACAAAAGATACATCGATAGATGGTTCTAACAATGATTTTAAAGCTATATGAAGGTTTGCCAAAAGCATCTTATTGCTAAATTCATCGTTAAAACCATAGGTTCTAACGATGAACCAAGATGATTTTGAGAAACAGGGCCCTGGTCTTTATGCACGGTTGCACATCTGAGTTTCAAATGACGTGTCATGCTATAGGTCCGTGGACAGAGCTCTTTTTTTAATATCATACTTTATTATTGATGTAGCTTATAGGCTCCTCACAAATGACCAGATCCTGACATACACTCTTAGAAAAAAAGGGTTCTAAAGGGTTCTCTGGCTGTCTCCATAGGAGAACACTTTTTGTTTCCAGGTAGAACACTTTTTGGTTCCTGGTAGAACTATTTTGGGTTCCATGTAGAACCCTCTGGGGAATGGGTTCTACATAGAACCCAATAGGTTCTAGATAGCACCTTTTTTTCTAAGAGTGTAGGTCAAACTAAAAACTGTTCTCCATGTGTCATGACCACTGTATAGATCATGACTCGCGACTTTCACCTGACTGCGGTTGACTGCCCATGTGTTCACCAACTACTTCTCAGATAGAGTTCAATGTGTCAAATCGGAGGGCCTGTTGTCTGGTCCTATGGCAGTCTCTATGGGGGAGCCACACGGTTCAATTCTTGGGCCGACTCTTTTCTCTGTGTATATCAATGACGTCGCTCTTGCTGCTGGTGACTCTCAGATCCACCTCTACGCAGACGACACCATTTTGTATACATCTGGCCCTTCATTGGACACTGTGTTAACAAACCTCCAAACGAGCTTCAATTCCATACAACACTCCTTCAGTAGCCTCCAACTGCTCTTAAACACTAGTAAAACTAAATGCATGCTCTTCAACCGAACGCTGCTTGCACCCGCCCACCTGACTAGAATCACTACTCTCGACGGGTCTGACCTAGAGTATGTGGACAACTACAAATATCTAGGTGTCTGGTTAGACTGTAAACTCTCCTTCCAGACTCACATTAAGAATCTCCAATCCAAAGTTAAATCTAGAATCGGTTTCCTATTTCGCAACAAAGCCTCCTTCACTCATGCTGCCAAACATGCCCTCGTATACTGACTATCCTACCGATCCTTGACTTCGGCGATGTCATTTACAAAATAGCCTCCAACACTCTACTCAGCAAATTGGATGTAGTCTATCACAGTGCCATCCGTTTTGTCTCCAAAGCCCCATATAATACCCACCACTGTGACCTGTATGCTCTTGTTGGCTGGTCCTCACTACATATTCGTCGCCAAACCCACTGGCTCCAGGCCATCTATAAATCACTGCTAGGCAAATCCCCGCCTTATCTTAGCTCATTGGTCACCATAGCAACACCCACCCGTAGTCTGCGCTCCAGCGGGTATATCTCACTGGTCATCCCCAAAGCCAACACCTCCTTTGGCCGCAATTCCTTCCAGTTCTCTGCTGCCAATGACTGGAACAAATTGCAAAAATCTCTGAAGCTGGAGACACTTATCTCCCCTCACTAACTTTAAGCATCAGTTGTCAGAGCACCTTACCGATCACTGCACCTGTACACAGCCCATCTGAAATTAGCCCGCCCAACTACCTCATCCCTATATTGTTATTTATTTTGCTCATTTGTACCCCAGTATCTCTATTTGCACATCATCTCTTGCACATCTATCATTCCAGTGTTAATACTAATTGTAATTATTTTGCACTATAGCCTATTTTATTGCCTTACCTCCATAACTTGCTAAATTTGCACACACTGTATATTATATGTATTTCTGTTGTATTTTTGACTTTGTTTTGTTTTACCCCATATGTAACTCTGTGTTGTTGTTTTTATCGCACTGCTTTGCTTTATCTTGGCCAGGTCGCAGTTGTAAATGAGAACTTGTTCTCAACTGGTTTACCTGGTTAAATAAAAGGTGAAATAAAAAAATAAAATAAAAATGTGGTAATGTTGTCTAAGCTCTTAGGCTCTGAAGCTTGTGGTGATCGGTGGCATGTTATAGATGGTAGTATGTAGGCTACAGGTTAGTCGTTAAGGTTGTCGAAGTGACTAGGCCAATTTCGATTCAGGAATGGTCACATGATCCAATGCAGCGATTGTCAATCATCAAATCATTGGAATGAGAAACAATTGTTTTTATAAATAACGTTTATCTGTTTATTCGATTACATATGCAGATCAAAAACATAAAGAAAGACCCATTTATCATGTTATGTGTTGTCAGGAAGCCACAACTATTAATTGGCCAAAACATACTGTGCACGGGTCGAACCAGAACGGATCATTAAAAACACATATGAATAATCAAATAATTATTGCGTTTCTCATTATTCAATATTTCCTTTAGACAATAAAACAAAAAACAAAACAGTTTATGTGTTGTTTGATTTCAGATTCAAATCAAATAAAGGAGGAGTGACTCTTTACTCGCTTTTTTATCTTGTCAATGTAATAGGAAATATTAATTTGGCAAAAAGTAACGTTACACGGACCTATTTGGACACATTTCCTACTTGCAACAGGAAGTTCACTACATAAAAATTGCCTTTATTTTGACGCAACGGATATAAGAGAGAGTATCGTTGCACCACTGAGAGTTTGATTTTATTCAAACATTGAAAGACAGTCTTGTGAGTTTCGATATCAAAGTTGCAGGAGAAGAGACATTTTCCAGTTTTGAAATCAAAGTTGCGTTTGACAAGGAATGTTCCGTTGAAAGTCGGATATACAGAAGAAACTATACAAAAAGTAATACACCTTGTGACGAATGGAAACTTGCATTAAAGCAGCACAACCGTATTTTATTTTTCAAATATTGAGTGTGCATCCCAAATGCACAAAACTATTACACTATATATACGGAATAGAAGCACCGCCACAATGCGTAATATTTTACTGCGAACACTGCAGCAGAAGCGAACTCCTTCCTCCGCTACTCTTTCCTCTGTATGAGGCTACAATAGTCGAGTTTCCCAGGGAAGCTGTGAAGTGCTGGGGAAGCTGTAAAGCTGTAAAGCTGTAGCCTTTTGCGTGATTTTGTTTATGAGTCTGTTATTAGAGGTATTTTAGAGTCCCAACAAGTTGGACCTATCCCGAATAAATTAATTTAAAATATGGAGACCCAGTCCGAACGGAAACGAGGACAACCAGACCCGGCCCTGTATAGACCCAGTCTGATCCGATCCTAGTGAGGGAAGCAGCAGAATATATATATATTCAAGTATATGAGCCGTCTCATTTGGCTCACAAATGGGTCTTCGTTCAAAGTGTTTAAAAAACGATCTAGAACCAAGTAAAAATTGCACATCCCTAATGTAAAGCCCATAAAGTTGGCCACCATTATGTCAGATCGTGAAATGCGCGTTGAATTTTTATTTTACCTGGACAAATTATTAGATCAACTGCAAAAAAAAAGGGTTATTTTTGACGCACTGCAAAAATGAGCGTGGACTAGAATGATGCGCTCTCCCCACTATTTATTGGTTCTGCAGTGAGGATTCACCCTCTTTCGATAATGTTGTTGTAACGTATCTGCAGGTAATCTTTGTTTTGATCTCAAAAAGCAGTAGTAGCTGTATGTAAATCAGGGAGGCAAATTAACGTCTCTTTCACCGATGCGATTCGGTTCCCTAAATTCACCAAGAAGAGCCTTGTTTAGTGGCTGAGTGGCGCGAGGAGGGGGAGAGACAGCAACAACCAAACTGACACGCTAGTTACTAACTTTTAGCTACCAAATCTAGGTTATCTATCACCCAATCTGATTACATAGTACCTGTTTTGACTGCACCAAACCGAGAAGCTGGGTTGGCTAATTGAGGATATAGGCTGAGATTTCTCCCGTCCTACACAATTAAAACAACAATAACTCCATTCAAAGTGTTAAGTAAAAGCCTACATGTTGGCTCTTGGTCGTTGTATCCTAACGTTCTCATTTAATATGTAATACTGTCATTTTAATTCCATCTTCCATTGATCTCCTCACTTGCTTGACATGACACACAGCCAGAGGCGAGTGCTGCTTTGATGACTTGTGATTGGCCGACAACTACAAGTTACATTTACATTTTAGTCATTTAGCAGACGCTCTTATCCAGAGCGACTTACAGTGCATACATTAATATATATCTTTTTTTTTTTTCATACCCCCCGTTACACGACCCACTCTCGTGAAAAGCCTCAGCAGCAGCATAAATTAGACAATTTTCTCATTCTCTCTACTGCAGCAGTTGCATTGGTGGAAAAAGTACTCAATTGTCACACTTGAGTAAAAGTAAAGATATCTTAATAGAAAATGACTCAAGTAAAAGTGAAAGTCACCCAGTGAAATATTACTTGAGTAAAAGTCTAAAAGTGTTTTGTTTTAAATATACTTATGTATCAAAAGTAAATGGCATTGTTAAAATGTACTTAAGTATAAAAAAAAGAAGTAAAAAAAAGTAAGTCATTTCAAATTCCTTATATTAAGCAAAACAGACGGCACCATAGCCAGAGGCACACTCCAACACTCAGAAATAATTTACAAACAAAGCATTTGTGTTTAATGAGTCCACCAGATCAGAGGCAGTAGGGATGACCAGAGAAATTCTCTTGATGACCATTTTCATGTCCTTCTGAGAATAAAAAATGTAGTACTTTTGGATGTCAGGGAAAATGTATGGAGTAAAAAGTACATTATTTTCTTTAGGAATGTAGTGAAATAAAAGTAAAAGTAGTCAAATATATAAATAGTAAAGTAAATTACAGATACACAAAAAAACTACTTAAGTAGTACTTTTAAAGTATTTTTTAGTTAAATACTTTACACCCCTGAGCAGTTGCTTTCAGGTATATAATTATAATTACACAAACGCGAGAATCATGACAATCAAATCAGAGCCGGCCCGGATCCGAGGGTAAACTAAGTAATTTCTGACCCGGGTTCAGGTGGACCCTTGAAGACTTCTAGTTGTTATGAAGGATACTGAAACACTCATAATGGTGTTATAACTGGTTTCATTAAGATGTATACCCCTTCATTTAAAGTGTGTGTGTGTGTGTGACTGTATGTGTGTGTGTGTGTGTGTGTGTGACTGCATGGTGTACAGTTCAATGTGTGGTTGTGAGTGTGTGTTTGAAAATGCGTACATGTGCATGTGTGTGTGTGTGTGTGTGTGTGTGCTTCCAATTGTTGGAGGTGGTATGTGCATCAAAATGAGGGAAACAGTGCATCAAAACATTGACTTTGGTATGTTATTACATGATCAGTTGACGTTATTACGTTATTAATCAAAAACATTGTTACTCACCTGATAACATAATTACCACCGGAAAACGTAATAACTTTATTATGACATTATTAATCGTATTACGTTAACATAACTTATGTTAACCGGTTGTTTTAACCTTAGAGTCTGCCCGGGGCTGGGTTTCTACTAAGTTAACATATGGAATTGTTTTAAGATGATCATACAAAGGATCATTTTGTTATTTGAGTTGGAATTTTAGGACCCCTGTAGGCATCAAAAATATAAAATAAAGTATTTGATGAAACATACAATTTGGCCTTTCTGCTATTAGCCGATAGAAACACATTGGATAAGAGATTCATCAAAAGTAAATATGCTTTGAAGTGTCTGTTCTATATCTGAGAGATATAAGACAGCTCAGGAAATTATATATATATATATATATATATATATATATATATATATATATATATATATATATATATTACCCATTTGTAAAAAAAAATAAAAAAATATAATTGGGCACTAAAGTACTTCCATTAATTTTTTTAATGGGTTAAATTCAGACGAGTCTTGAGGCTTGTGGGGGTTGTAGAGCAAAACAACAGACATGTATGTACGTGTTCATGAGTCTCAGCTTTCGATGGGTTTGTATTAGTTTGTAGGGCCACAACGTTTTGCAATGGCCATCTCCGTCTCCGGACTTGAAGCCCATAGAAAACCTGTGGTTTGAATTGAAGAGGGCAGTCCATAAGAGCAGATGAAGGATACCAAGGTTAAGGAAATATTTTTTTATGGAGGAATGGTCTAAGATCCCTCCCAATATGTGTTTTCCAATCTCATAAAACATTTTAGAAAAGGCGGTGCCATTTTCCTCGCAAGGGGAGGGTACTAAGGTATTGGAAACAGAGGATCCAATAATGTTGACCCTTATCTTTTTTTGATTTGTTTTATTACTTGTTAAACAAAATATTTTTCTCTGAGCAATTGTATTAGTATAACAAATGTTGAGCATACAATATAGCTCAATATTTGTATTAGTTATTTCACACAGTCTTTATCAAGGGCAATAATTATGTCCCCACTGTATGTGGGTGAGTCAACTTATTTGAATGACATTATTTAATATGCTTTAATACATGCTATTAATAAATTGTGCTCCATTTGAAGTAGAAATTGAAAATAAACTTTACTACATTAAACAAAATGTTTAATCATTTTGAGAATGCAGGAAATAGTTTGACTGATATGTTAAACAACTGCAGTCATGGTTGCCTTGGTTGTCAACAGCCTTGTGACTGTTGTAGTATTTTGACCTTAGATAAACAGGAATCTCTAAAGTTGTGCCAGGTGAGGCAGGCGGCATGCGAGGAAGGGGCAACTGCTGCTGCAGCTGAACTAAACAGACTGGAACAACCTCCATGATTTACAAGAAATCCCCTGACTGACTAGAAAGGGAAAACCTTCAAGATAAGGGTGACCTATCACATCACGAAGTACAACTAAGCCTACACCCCACATAGCTATAAAGCTTCAGTGCATCTCCATTTGTAGACATATATGACTCTGGGTACCAACTCAAGAGGTAAGCACTTCTTTAAAGTTACTATTTCAAGAGACAAGCCTAAACCACATTCTTGTTTCATGTTTTGATACAACAAAACGTTTTTTGGTCTTTCCAAATTGACATAAAAAAATGAAGTATGACTTCTGTAAAGACTGTATATGCAATTGTATTTTATACAAAGCCTTCTGTAATACGTTTATTGAGTACCACATTATGAGTCATAATGGTTCCAATCGTTTTATCGCCATACTTTCTTCCAACTGGGATTTTAGAACTACTTCATATAAGGTCTGTGTGTCGTGTAGGCTTACCCTCACGTGACGTTTTGATAACCGCGCAAATCTCTCTCAGACAAGGTAACTTTTATAAATAAGTAGCATTTTTTTTAGAGTAAATTGAGGCGAATATATTGATAAAACTCACCTTGTCCAAGAGAGAATTACATGCAGTGGCGACCTGTCATTCAGGGCAGGTAGGGCAGAGCCACTGATTACACGGCTGTTAAAACATCACGCCAAGGTACGTCTACACCAAACACACAATTAATTCAAATATTTTGTCATATTCACGATGTGAAAAATGGAGGAAAAACAATTGGAACCATTTACGTGTTTTTATGGGTATTATGACATGTCCACTGTGGCGGACTATTGTGACTAGGGGTGTGTTCGTAAATTCACTTGGAGTACCAGAGTGGCTCTGGGTGTTTGTAAATTCAGAGAGTTGTCAGATTGTCCATTCGTAAATTCAGATTGTTTCGCTCTCGTAGCGTTCAGAGCGCACACTGGATGCTCTGGCCCGAGGAGTAGGGTTGATCTGAGCGTTCAGACCTCACAACGGCAGTCAAGCATCCAAATTAACTGGCTAATGTTGGCTAGCTTGCTAGCTACTTCCAGAAACAAATGAGAGAACACCTCACTCTGACCATTTTACTCGCCCTAGCAGAGCTGTTTAGGCTGTGTTCATGTTATCTGGAGCGTTGGTGACTAACTGTGCTGCTGGCAACAATTGAATTACGTTTTTTTGCTGACGTTTACTGACACCGGTCATATGCAATGGGTGTTGCCCATCAGTTTTTCTGCACTCTCAGACAAGAATGCTCTGAAATTGCAGAGTGAATTTACGAACGCATCCTAGAGTAACTAATGAAAAACATGTAATTTGTAAATAAAGGCATTATGATAAAAGCATTATGCACATTCCTAAAACGGGACTATTATGGACTTAAAGGAGAATGGAAACACTAGGCTTTAGAACGCCAGCTAACTGTGAATCGCCATATTGACGGTGTTGCATCACTGGCTGGAGAGAAAGTTTTCAGAGCTGCCAACTCTAGCGCATTGGCCTTAAACACGCACTTGACCCTCTTCTCACGCTCTCACGGCACACCTCTTATATCTCACGCACTGAAAATGACTGCTTTTATTTTTCTAATTAGTCCATTGTATAGTCAGCGGGTTAACTTTTCAACTGTGCTCCAAATCATTTTCAAATCGGAGCATCTGCGCCTGCAATTGAACATGAGCAGAACCTCTATCATTGTTCTGTCTTGCCACAGCACTGTGAACCGGGGCACATTGAAGCATATGATTGGTCTAGTTATGTAAGGGCTAAAGGGGATTGGATGCATATTTTAAAGAAATGCCCCTCAAGATTTGAGTGGAACTGAATGGAGAGAGAAAGTTCTCCGCTGAGTTAATAAAACTGTAAAAAGAGTAGCACGGTAGCGCTGTTTTATATACAATGTTGTCAACCAAATTAGGTTGTTGTTACTCCCGTCTCTATTGCAGAATGTAGCCTTTTGACAGCATGTACTAAAGTCGATTTAATCCACACTTGCATTAGTCCCCTCGTTTGGTGATGGGCATTTAGGCTGTGACAATGAAAAGGCAGCAAACAGTATGTTTTAGCAGAGAAGTTTGGTAGGGTGACCTGATTTGTAACTATGAAAATCATTTTTGTCAGATTGTGAACCCAAAAGTGTACGTTTGATGTTAGAGGGGGACAATAAATAGAAAAATAATTTGGTTAGGGTGTAGGGACATGTTTCATGTAATCTTGTCTTCAGTAGATTTTATTATCTCTTTACTTTATTTAGTCTGATCAGTGGAACAATTCTCATTCTTAACAACGGGCTAAAATATAGGGTAATTACTGTGCTTATCAGCAACAACACTACTGTTATTCACCACACTGTATTATTCCACTTCTTCCCAGTTCTGCCAGTGTAATCACATATTTGAAATCTTATATGCCTACTTGTGTCTTTGAAAATGAATTATATGAGGCTATTTTTGCAGCCATTCATGGACAGTTTTGAATAAGTCATACAAATAAGCATTGGATATTAAATGCTCCAGGAATTAAATATACTTTTTTTTGTTTTGTGCACATGCTAGGCAGAGATGGTAGGGGGATTCACAACTCATAAACGCATCATATTTTGTCTATGTATAGTAAGATGATGGCAAGGATCTTCGACTAGTAGACATAAACCACCTGAATATTAATATTCATTCGATTTGTCTTGAAGGTTGGGTGATTTTGATTTTGATTTGATTTTTTAACAAAAACATTTTCAAACACCCAGTACTTGGGAAACATAGAACAAGGGTGGCCAACCCTCCTGGAGAGCAAGCAGGATTTTCTTCCAGACCTATTTTAAAGAGAGAGTTCACCCAAATTACAAAATACTAAATGTTTGTGTCCTTACCTTGAAAGCAGTCTATGGACAAGGAGACTGCAATCTATGATTTGGTTACCCACTGCCATCAACCATTAATATGAGTAATTCCTGTGCAGAGCTTTGGTGTAGTGGTAACACTCCCCAGTACGTGTCACATACAACTTTCCACCTGAGAACAGGGATCAATTCCTGCTTCCAACCTGCCCACTGTTTCTAGGATTTGCCTATCTCATTTCATTAGTCCGAATAAAGTGTCAAACCGTCTATTTATTTTTTTGCATACTTAAAACGTCATCCCCAAAAATCTCAAAGTAACAAAGTTGTTGAATTTTGAGTGTTCATTTAATGTTAAAAGAATCCTGAATACACTTATTTATTTATTTTTTACCCTGGTCATATGTCTAAGCCATGTCAAAATACGTAGAATTGCAGGAAAATAGCTTTAAAACAGTAACATTTTCCCATCTAGGGGTTGTGCCAGAGGCAATGAAATTCTAATCTCACTTCAAGCTTTCTTCAAAAATTGGCAGCCCTGAGTTTTGGAACTCCCAAAAATGGCTGAATTTACCGAGAGTAGCAGAGGAAATAATGTTACTTAGGGAGCCAATAAACCTACTGAAACCGTTCGTTGCCCAAGATCAGAAGGTTCGTTCTCCTAGCAGTAGGAACACATATATATGCCGCCAGCGACACCTCAGCTAGAGGGTTGGCGAAGCGGTAACACAAACTGGTGTGAGTGTGGATTCTGACAGATAATGGCTAGGGTGATAGATCAGTAGGTTGCTTATCGCCTGTTATCGCCAGTTCACCCTATCCGCACAAGGGAAGATTGGACAAGGTGTAGGTCGCGTAATCTCTGCATGTGTGGCATAAGGCGCGCATAACCAGAAGCAAGTGGCATCTACCTAGGGTTTGAGATTGAATAAAACCAGTCCATTTAGTGAATCTATCCTGCTTTAATTTTTTTTCAAGATATAGGCCTAATGCCTAATGTAAAAATAGTAGTAGTTAGCTTGTCCGCTATAACAACAGGTTAAAGTCAAATGTAACCAGATAAACTTGCTTTGAAGATGAAACTACTTTCAACGCGCACTAACCCCCTGTCCCTGTTGCAATAGTGACTTAAACTAGCTTTGGCTGCCACCTATTGGAAAGGAATGGTAACTACACCAGGCAGCATGTTGGCAGCCTCAACAGACTTCAATTATATAATATATGCCATTTAGCAGGCGCTTTTATCCAAAGCGAACTGGGTACATGGTAGTTGAAAGAGATCACAAAAACAGGATTACAAAAAATGCATAGCTAGCTAGTAAATTACAGGGTTATTAATGTGTTTTAACAAGTTCCAATGAAACAAGAAGAGGATTAACATGAAAGGCTTGATTCACAAGATCAATACAACAATAGCTTATCTTAAAGGGGGCAATCAGCAGTTGCTACATCCATTTTTGCACTTATAAATTAATGATGGGTATCCATTGATTATTGAAGAATATAACTTATAAATAAATGCCTCATGAGCTTAGTTCAACTGTCGTACCCCATCAGAAGCCAAAATATAAGCTTGTTTTACGCCGATTATAAAAAAAATATATGCAGTACCGGTCAAAAGTTTTAGAACACCTACTCATTCAAAGGTTTTTCTTTATTTTTACTATTTTCTACATTGTATAATAATAGTGAAGACATCAAAACTATGAAATAACACATATGGAATCATGTCGTAACCAAATAAGTGTTAAACAAATCAAAATATATTTTATATTTGAGATTCTTCAAATAGCCACCCTTTGCCTTGATGTCAACTTTGCACACTCTTGGCATTCTCTCAACCAGCTTCATGAGGTAGTCACCTGGAATGCATTTCAATTAACAGGAGTGCCTTTTTTAAAAGTTAATTTGTGGAATTTCTTTCCTTCTTAATGTTCCTTCTTAATGCGTTTGAGACAGTCAGTTGTTTTCTGACAAGGTAGGGGGGTATACAGAAGATAGCCCTATTTGGTAAAAGACCAAGTCCATATTATGGCAAGAACAGCTCAAATAAGCAAAGCGAAACGACAGTCCATCTTACTTTTCAAGACGGAACATTTCAAGAACTTTGAAAGTTTCTTCAAGTGCAGTCGCAAAAACCATCAAGCACTATGAGGAAACTGGCTCTCATGAGGACCGCCACAGGAATGGAAGACCCAGAGTTACCTCTGCTGCAGAGGATAAGTTCATTAGAGTTACCAGCCTCAGAAATTGCAGCCCAAATAAATGCTTCACAGAGTTCAAGTAACAGACACATGTCAACATCAACTGTTCAGAGGAGACTGTGTGAATCAGGCCTTCTTGGTCAAATTGCTGCAAAGAAACCACGACTAAAGGACACCAATAAGAAGAAGAGACTTGCTTGGGCCAAGAAACACGAGCAATGGACATTAGAACGGTGGAAATGTCTCCTTTGTTCTGGAGTCCAAATTGGAGATTTTTGGTTCCAACCGCCGTGTCTTTGTGAGACGCTGTGTGGGTGAACGGATGATCTCTGCATGTGTATTTCCCACCGTAAAGCATGGAGGAGGTGTTATGGTGTGGGGGTGCTTTTGCTGGTGACACTGTCTGTGATTCATTTAGAATTCAAGGCACACTTAACCAGCATGGCTACCACATGATTCTGCAGCCATCCCAACAGGACAATGACCCAACACACCTCCATGCTGTGTAAGGGCTATTTTACCAAGAAGGAGAGTGATGGAGTGCTGCATCAGATGACCTAGCCTCCACAATCCCAACCAAATTGAGATGATTTGGGATGAGTCGGACCGCAGATTGAAGGAAAAGCAGCCAACAAGTGCTCAGCATATGTGGAAACTCCTTCAAGACTGTTGGAAAAGTATTCCAGGTGAAGCTGGTTGAGAGAATGCCAAGAGTGTGCAAAGCTGTCATCAAGGCAAAGGGTAGCTATTTGAAGAATCTCAAATATAAAATATATTTTGATGTGTTTAACACTTTTTTGGTTACTACATGATTCCATATGTGTTATTTCATAGTTTTGATGTCTTCACTATTATTCTACAATGTAGAAAATAGTAAAAATAAAGACATTAGTAGGTGTTCTAAAACGTTTGACTGGTAGTGTATGTAAACAAACACTATATAGCCTCATAACACGGATAAAACGATCATTTTGATACCATGGATAGTCAGTCCTTACATCCATAGCTCTGTTTATGGATTTGAGAGTGGTTAAACATATCTCCAACCCCATCCCTTAGCTTTTTACCGAACAAGGGGTGGGAGTCCCTTGTTATTGTTTCTACTGCTGATTGCTGCTTTAAGAAGTTAAGCTGCAGATTAAATACACACCAAAATATGTTACAGATACTATAGAAATGTCACATCAGACCGTTAGTGAATACACAGCATGCAGCACAGCAAACAATCAATCAATTGTATTTAATCTAGGCGGTTATGGGCAGGACTCGGTCCTATACTGATGGTCGTGCGCGTAATCTAGCTGGGCCTTGAGCTCTTTAGTGATGGTCCCAGTGGACCTCTTCTCCACCGCAGCAGAGGAACACTGGCACCCAGCGGTCAGTTTGGCTGTACTAACCATTCTTTCCTGTAAAAGATTAAGGCATCTATTAGGCTATAGATAGCTGGACAATTGAACAAGTCAAAATTCACCCAAGGCTGAAAAACGGCAATAGAACGTTGGCTAAGCTGGAACACTAAGCGCGAGCCCATAGCAAATGAATTGATCGAGACGTTCGCAAGAGAGCTTATTTGGACTGGAATGATGATTAGAATTCCATTTTGCCTAAATGGCACAAAAAAATGTATCCCTTTTCATATTACCACTACAATCTGTTAGTTGGTCAATGACTCCCTTCCATTCGGAAACTCCCGGTTGCATCGCCAAAGTGCCCTTCATTGCAAAGTCTTCGTCCACGAAATGCTGGCTGCAGATCCTGCTAGCTCGGAGCTGGCACGTCCTTCCTCTTTAGGACATGGAGCCACAGTTGTTGGTCCTTGGGTAGCCAATGGTAGCTTACCAAGGGATTTTGTTTGAAGGTTGAAGGAATTGTCCATAGAGCTTCGAGACAGGATTATGTCGACGCACAGACCTGGGGAAGGGTACCAAAACATTTCTGATGCATTGAAGGTCCCCAAGAACACAGTGGCCTCCATCATTTTTAAATGGAAGAAGTTTGGAACCACCAAGACTCTTCCTAGGGCTTGCCGCCCGGCCAAACTGAGCAATCGGGGGAGAAGGGCCTTGGTCAGGAGGAGACCAAAAACCCTATGGTCACTCTGACAGAGCTCCAGAGTTCCTCTGTGGAGATGGGAGAACCTTCCAGAAGGACAACCATCTCTGCAGCACTCCACCAATCAGGGCTTTATGGTAGAGTGGCCAGACGGAAGCCACTCCTCAGTAAAAGTCACATGACAGCCCACTTGGAGTTTGTCAAAAGGCACTGAAAGAATCTCAGACCATGACAAGCAAGATTCTCTGGTCTGATGAAACCAAGATTGAATTATTTGGCCTGAATGACAAGCGTCACGTCTGGAGGAAACCTGTCACCATCCCTATGGTGAAGCATGGTGGTCGCAACATCATGCTGTTAGAATGTTTTTCAGCCACAGGGACTGGGAGACTAGTCAGGATTGAAGGAAAGATGAACGGAGCAAAGTACAGGGAGACCCTTGATGAAACCTTCTCCGGAGCGCTCAGGACCTCACATTGGGGTGAAGGTTCACCTTCCAACAGGACAACGACCCTAAGCACACAGCCAAGACAACGCACAAGTGGCTTCGGGACAAGTCTCTGAATGTCCTTGAGTGGCCCAGCCAGAGCCCGGACTTGAACCTGATCGAACATCTCTGGAGAAACCTGAAAATAGCTGTGCAGCGACGCTCCCCATCCAACCTGACAGACCTTGAGAGGATCTGCAGAGAATAATGGGAGAAACTCCTCAAATACAGATGTGCCAAGCTTATAGTGTCATACCCAAGAAGACTCAAAGCTGTAATCGCTGCCAAAGGCGTTTCAACAAAGTACTGAGTAAATGGTCTGAATACTTATGTAAATGTGATATTTCACTCTTTTATTTTTAATAAATGTGCAAAAATTTCTAAAAACCAGTTTTTGCTTTGTCATTATCGGGTATCGTGTGTAGATTGGTGAGGGGGTAAAAAACGATTTAATACATTTTAGAATGTATTAAATGAATACTTTCAATTGCAGTCAAGTTGAAGACACATCTCAGTGATGATCAATGGAAACAGGATGCACCTGAGATAAATGTTGAGTCTCATAGCAAAGGGTCTGAATACTTATGTGTTATGATGAGTTTTCTGGTTTCAAGAAGTTCAGGACGCAAGAGTAGTCCAGGGGTGTCAAAGCGTCCGGCCCGGGCGGATCAGGCCCACAAGCGGGTTTAATACCGACCCGCAAGATGATAAAAAATAAATACAAATAATAATAATAATAATAATAATAATAATAATTTTGTAAAGTATAAAATGCGCTGCAATTTTTCAATAAAATAAACTGCTGTTCCAATTGCGTCCACTGGATGGCGCAATAGCAATTGTGTTAAGCAAGCAAACTGTTTATACCGGGGCAGAGCAAGTAGGTCAAGCAGGTGCAGCCAATGAGCTACTTTGTTTTGCCCGCAATATTATTACGGCTTCTACTTTTAACATTATGTGCTTTGGCACCCTCATTGCCCCAATATGTCTCTGTCAAAAAAGAGAAAAGTGGACGCAGAGTGCAGAGTGTTCCAAGAAAAATGGTCATCCTATTTATTCACTGAATTGAATGGGAAAGCTGTATGTTTGGTGTGTTCAGAGCATATTGCAGTGCTGAAAGAATATAACCTTCGTCGCCACTATGTGAGTTTTCATGCCGACAAATATGACAACTTTCAAGGACAGCGGAGATGAGAGAAGGTGAATGAACTGTTGGCGGGTCTGAAGAAACAGCAGTCTGTGTTTACTCACAGCCGAGACATCAGTGACGCTGCAGTGAAAGCTAGCTACCTCATTGCTAATGAAATCGCAGTGGCTTCAAAACCATTTATTGAGGTGAATTTGTAAAAACATGCATGATGAAGGCAGCGGAGATTGTGTGCCCTGAAAAGCGGCAGGCTTTTTGCAAATATCAGCCTGACAAGAAACACAGTTGCAGACAGGATTTCCGATCTTTCAGTGGATTTGGACAGCCAGTTGAAGCAAAAGTAAAGTCATTTATTGCGTTTTTCGGTTGCAATTGATGAAAGCACGGACATTACAGATGTTGCACAACTGGCCATTTTCATCCGCGGAGTTGATGATACATTGACCGTCACCGAGGAGTTCGTGGAGTTGGTGCCGATGACAGATACAACGACAGCAGCTGATATTTTTACCGCGCTTTTTCGTCGGCACGCTGGACAGGGTCGGGAGTGGACTGGTCCCGCGCTGTCAGCCTGGCTACAGATGGTGCGCCCTCAATGATCGGGAAAAAAGCAGGCGTTGTGACAAAGTTCAGAGAGAAAGTGCAATCTGCAAATGGAGGGACGTGATTTTTTGACTTTTCACTGTATTTTGCACCAGGAGGCTTTGTGTTGCAAGTCATTAAAGATGGATAACGTCATGAAGGTGGTCATCCAAACTGTTAATTTCATCCGATCCAGAAGCCTGAATCACGGTCAGTTTGACAGCCTTCTCAGAGAGAAAGACCACATCTATGGCCTGCCATACCACACTGAGGTAAGATGGTTAAGCCGAGGTGCTGTGCTGAGGCGTTTCTTTGATTTACGAGAAGAAATTGAACAGTTCATGGAAGAAAAGGGCAAACCAGTGTTAGAATTTCATTCCGCAGAATGGATGCAGGACCTTGCATTTATGGTGGATGTTACAGAGCACCTGAATAACTTGAACAAACAGCTGCAAGGGCGCAACAAAGTTGTCACGCAGTATTATGACAGCATACGTTCTTTCAAGTTGAAGCTGTCATTGTGGGAGGCGCAACTTGCCGGTGGTGATGCAGCTCACTTCCCCTGTCTGAAAAAATGTGTCGCGACCCAACATGTGGCAGACATGAAGCGGTTCAAAGATAAAATAACGGGACTGTTACGGGAGTTTGAGCAACGCTTTCAGATTTATGTTTATATGTTTTTATGTTGATGTGCTATTGTTTTTAATTGTTTTTATTTTATTTGTATATTTAACCTATTCTTGACTCTGTGGTTCTTGCGCTTGTTTGGGGAACAGGATTTCATTATTTTTATCTACATTTCTGCCTGAGAAATGACACCCTGATATAGTTCTGTGATCTGTGATATACTTCTTGAATCACTGAGGCATTGTGTGTTTGTGTGTTCTTTGTCCTCAGAACTTTCAAATAACTTGAGGTGTTTTATGATTAATAGTGATGTTGTGCTTTTGGACACTGTCCTCCAGGCTCCAGCTTTATGTTTATATGTTTTTATGTTGATGTGCTATTGTTTTTAATTGATTTTATTTTATTTGTATATTTAACCTATTCTTGACTCTGTGGTTCTTGCACTTGTTTGGGGAACAGGATTTCATTATTTTTTATCTACATTTCTGCCTGAGAAATGACACCCTGATATAGTTCTGTGATCTGTGAAACAGTTCTGTTAATCAATGAGGCATTGTGTGTTTGTGTGTTCTTTTTCTTTAGAATTTTCAAATAAACTTGACGTGTTTTATGATTAATAGTGATGTTGTGCTTGTACTATTTTGGACACACTGTCCTCAGGCTCCAGCTTTATGTTGTATGTTGATCGTATTAAAACAAAGAAAACAATCTGAAGTTGTTGTTTTTAAGTTATATACCATGATTCTTCCGGTCCGGCCCACTTGGGAATAGATTTTCCTCCATGTGGCCCCTGAGCTAAAATGAGTTTGACACCCCTGCTGTAGAGAAAGCGAAACACCTACATCCCCCATTTATTCGGATCGGAGCGGGGCCACTCGAGTGGTCTACTTATTTCCCTGCCCCAGGGCAAGACATCTCACTGGCTAATATTTTCTGGATAGGCGGGGCGAGGCGGAGGAACCAGTGAGCTCACGCGGGGAAAGCGTGCTCACGCTCACCATCTTTGCTAAAGTTGTTCGAAGTGATGGATACACAGATGCTCCTCCCCTCGCCTCACCTCAGTAACGTCACCGTAGGCTTCCACCTTTTTATTATGACCGTGTCAGTACATGCTCCAGGCTAGGCTACTCTGAATGCAGCAGGAAAATGGTAAATCAACATGTTTTATAAACGTGTCAGGTTAAGATATGTTTGACGGCAGGTAGGCTATTCCTTATTCAAACTGGGAAGACTTTAGGACTCAACGTCGTAACAATTGCTATTCCTCTCAGGTAATTTGAACAGGTACAAATCGAATGGACCAGATCTCGCATGACAGATTGTAAGGATGTTCACAAAAAGGGATTTAATTTGTTGTTAGCATACATGAAATTGTCAAATGTTAACATATTTTGTTACTACTTGCAAAACAAAACACTACAGGCAAACTATCTGGCAGCGTTCCAGGTAGTCTTTTTTTGCAGTTGCGCTGCGAGTCTGGTTGCAATATAATAATATGTCACATTAATGGGTTTCCTGACATGATACATACTTCTCCAGGCGGTGTGAAATGTGATAATGTTCGTATGCAGAAAAAGATGATCTGGAACGCCATCTTTCTCTCGATATAGTTGCCTAACCCCCTCACATTCAAATCTGGACCAGAGCCAGTTCCACTGCTTTTTTAAAAATTATTCCTCTCTAATCAGGGACTGGTTTAGACCTGGGCCACCAGGTTGCTGCCATCAATTATCAGGTACAACAGAAAAACAGCAGCAGTCCTCATAGGGTAAAATTTGAATACCCCTGGTCCCTAATCAGTTGCTATAGCTACATGTGAGCTGTGCACATAATCCTAATAGGCCTACCTCTAAATGGACTACATTTGAATATTTTCTTATTTTAGGGCAGGGGTATTCAAATCTGAAATGGTGCTGGTTTTGTTCTACCTGATGACTGATTGCACCCACCTGGTGTCCCAGGTCTAAATCAGTCCCTGATAGATACAATTAGAACACAAAAGCAGTGGAACAGGCTTCGAGGTCCAGATTTGAATTTGAGTGTTTTAGTTGAAATTCATCCAAGGACACCTTTACTTACATTACCCACCCTCACTGCAGAAACATTTTCTCATGTAGTCATGTGACTTATAGTTAGAACATTCCTGTAACTGCAAGCAGGAAACAAGTGGACAAACCAGAAATATAACATATCTGTTTAATAGTAACCCTGGATGATGAATGTCTGAACCATTTTGTCATCTTTTTGGAACATTCTAATCTTAAGGACATGAACTGGCAGAACAGGTTTAAGCAAAGTACAGTGCTATTGTTTTCAGGAAGGTGTCTCCATGGAGATAGGAGGGACAGTAGGCAGACTAAGGACAAGGGAAGGGCAGCCACCTGAGGATGATATTCACTGTTCTCTGGCAGTTAAATATGGCATAAAATGGTGGTGGTAGGCTGTCTATTAAAATTTTTTACTCTACAATGAACTATAATTTCATTAGAAATGACTGACAAGAAAAGGATAAACCAAATCACATGATGGTGGTGCTCCTTTATAAGTAGTCTGTCCTAATACAGCAGCCATCAGCATTATATTATGAGAGTATCGAGGCAGTGCTGGACAGATACCACGATTTGTTAAAACACTCTTATTTATGTGTGTACTGTAGCCTACTAGTGAACATTACTGTAGTCCAGTCCATGTTTTCATTATACTGATAACTACTGTAGTATAGTCTACTAGTGAACATTACTCTAGTCCAGTCCATGGTTTCATTATACTGATAACTACTGCAGTGTAGTCTACTAGTGAACATTACTGTAGTCCAGTCCATGTTTTCATTATACTGATAACTACCGAAGTCCAGTCCATGGTTTCATTATACTGATAACTACTGTAGTGTAGTCTACTAGTGACCATTACTGTCAGCCCAGTCCATGGTTTCATTATACTGATAACTACTGTAGTGTAGTCTACTAGTGAACATTACTGTAAGTCCAGTCCATGGTTTCATTATACTGATAACTACTGTAGTGTAGTCTACTAGTGAACATTACTGTAAGTCCAGTCCATGGTTTCATTATATTGATAACTACTGTAGTGTAGTCTACTAGTGAACATTACTATAGTCCAGTCCATGTTTTCATTATACTGATAACTACTGTTGTGTAGTCTACTAGTGAACATTACTGTAGTCCAGTCCATGGTTTCATTATACTGATAACTACTGTAGTGTAGTCTACTAGTGAACATTACTGTAGTCCAGTCCATGGTTTCATTATACTGATAACTACTGTAGTGTAGTCTACTAGTGAACATTACTGTAAGTCCAGTCCATGGTTTCATTATACTGATAACTACTGTAGTGTAGTCTACTAGTGAACATTACTGCTAGTCCAGTCCATGGTTTCATTATACTGATAACTGTTGCACTAAGTACTCCATTCCATGTTTTAATTATGCACTAGTTGGTCTACAGAGTTAGTGAACAACAATGCACAGTATCTATGTATCCCCACAATGCTTCATGAGCTATAGAGGCTATGTAGTTGTGAATATCTACCTTTTTCCCAGTAAAAATATCAACATAAACTGTAAAAAGAATGTAGAAAGTAAACATGTCCATCAATATTTACAGAGGGATTGTTCACATCGATACACTTTGATTCAGTAAAGGATATTCAATAACACTGTACCAGAGAAGACTGGTGGGAGGAGCTATAGGAGGATGGACTCATTGTAATGAATGGAATGGTATCAAACACATCAAACGTATGGAAACCACATGTTTGACTCCATTCCATGAATTCCATTCCATTCATTACAATGAGTCCATCCTCCTATAGCTCATCCCACCAGCCTCCTCTGCAATGTAAAGTTCTATGAAAATATACCATGACGCGGGAGGGCTTCAGAGGTGTAAAGCAGAGGGCTTTAAAATATATATATTTTGAGATGATGGGCTTAAAATGTAACTTGTCAACTGTTATTTAGCCATGTACAATTAAAATTGGTTCAGAGCACGGGCAGCACAGCTGGCCTTTAAATGTACACTGAGATAATTGATCATTTGCATGTCAATCTCTCCTGGCTCAAAGTGGAGGAGAGATTGACTTTTTGTAAGAAGTATTAACATGTTGAATGCACCGAGCTGTCTGTTCAAACTAAAAATCGCAGCCCCCCCCCACACTCCCAAACGACTTCCCGTGGCTATGGTCTCTGTACATCTGAAAGCGTCCCTTCACTCCTATAATTTCTGCTGTCTCTGCTATAACGTCTCAGGACCCATCAGCTCTACAAAGTCCTCTGTCACCACCTAGAGGAACAAATTAAGAACAAATTAGTAATTACAACTATCACAGGAACGGCAAAAAGTTGATATGAATACTGTATAATGTTTTCTGATCTATGTTTGTTTGTATTTTCACTGTATTTAATAACTAAGAGCTGAAGACACATTCCTACATTATCAAATAATTTTAATAGACAAAAAATATTTTCTTAATAGAGTTTGCGGCGTATGCCAATGATAAGATGTGTCGTGTTATTTCCAGATGTTTTTAATTAATTTGACCCTATCAATATTTGATACCACAAACATTTAAAATATTAGAACTACATATTCTGCCTCTTACACCAGTAGTGTTTTTTTAAAGCAGGAGTTGTTACTCGAAGTTCTTTCCTCTTAGAAAGTGAGAGTAAATTCGACAACTTTTCTCTCTTTCTGTGGCTTCACCCAGGTTTATTCGACTTGCAAGACAGCAGGAGAAATGGTAGGTTCATATTTTTATTATGAAAGTCAGGTGTTAGATTCTTTGGGAGTCGATTCTTATTCAAGTCAACGAAACTTGCCTGTAATAAAGGCCCGATTTTTCAACTTCTTTCTAATACATGGCAAATACAGAAATCTAGTACCCCGCTAGTCTATTAGCATAATGGCTGAGTGCGCACAATGACTTTTGCACAGCTACCTGACACTGAGATTTAAGATATTTAGCAGATATATTCTTATATTTATCCTAAAATAAGAGATAGACAATCGTGTGTATTGTATACATACCGTGTATTTCTTCCTAACTTTGATAGGCGTTCATAGGCCTAATTGAGTCCCGTTACATTTTTACAGTTTTGTCCGAATACCCATACTTGCGTTCTAAATAGTAGGCATTTTAGGTATGCGAAAATATAAAGTTTTATATGTGAAATTTGGAAAATCGACTAAGCTTTAAATGCTAGGATGTTATACTAATTTCGGCTATAATTCGCTGCACACTGTTGAGGAAGTACGCACTGTACTCAAATGAACGGTGAGTCTAGTATGTTGATATTTGATGCTTACTGCATACATTTTTAGTAAATAGTATGTTTCTAAATAGTTTATAGTACGATTAGTAATACACATTATGTAGTTTTAGTAAGTAGTAAGAAATACAGATTTCGGATACGACCTATGACTCCCAGCCAACCTTGACAAAATGGATTCATAACTTAGCCACTTTGGTTTTGCGTTGGGCCATAGAGATATACAGCAGAGGCAGCTCTATTGATGCTATCAGTACTTTTCTCTCAGTCTAACCTGTTCAGAACTGTATTATGCTGGTCGGAACAGTGGAACGGAACAACAACAAAAAATAGTACTGTTCAGAACGAAACGATTGGAAAATAATTTTGGTTTCATCCCCTGTGGTGAACACAAATAGAGTATTAGTTTGATTGAAATGAAAGACTGCAGTGCATACTGCAGGGGTTAAATTAGGGAAAACTGAGTTCCACCATTATCTGACTGGAAACAGCATACAGTTGGAATTGAACTATCATTTTCCAATTGCATTTTCCAATTTAATATGTTACTATACCATGTTATGTCAGTAAATACTATAATAAACATTTATCCAGATAATTACTATAATAAACAGTTATCCTGATCATTACTATAATAAACAGTTATCCTGATCATTACTATAATACACAGTTATCCTGATAATTACTATAATACACAGTTATCCTGATCATTACTATAATACACAGTTATCCTGATAATTACTATAATAAACAGTTATCCTGATCATTACTATAATAAACAGTTATCCTGATCATTACTATAATAAACAGTTATCCTGACCATTACTATAATAAACAGTTATCCTGATCATTACTATAATAAACAGTTATCCTGATCATTACTATAATAAACAGTTATCCTGATCATTACTATAATACACAGTTATCCTGATCATTACTATAATAAACAGTTATCCTGATCATTACTATAAAACAGTTATCCTGATCATTACTATAATAAACAGTTATCCTGATCATTACTATAATAAACAGTTATCCTGATCATTACTATAATAAACAGTTATCCTGATCATTACTATAATAAACAGTTATCCTGATCATTACTATAACAAACAGTTATCCTGATCATTACTATAATAAACAGTTATCCTGATCATTACTATAATACAGTTATCCTGATCATTACTATAATAAACAGTTATCCTGATCATTACTATAATACAGTTATCCTGATCATAACTATAATAAACAGTTATCCTGATCATTACTATAATACACAGTTATCCTGATCATTACTATAATAAACAGTTATCCTGATCATTACTATAATAAACAGTTATCCTGATCATTACTATAATAAACAGTTATCCTGATCATTACTATAATACAGTTATCCTGATCATTACTATAATAAACAGTTATCCTGATCATTACTATAATAAACAGTTATCCTGATCATTACTATAATATACAGCTATCCTGATCATTACTATAATACAGTTATCCTGATAATTACTATAATACACAGTTATCATTTTTTACATTTACATTTTAGCAGACGCTCTTATCCAGAGCGACTTACAGTTAGTGAGTGCATTCATTATTTTTTTTATATATTTTTTTTCATACTGGCCCCCCGTGGGAATCGAACCCACAACCCTGGCGTTGCAAACGCCATGCTCTACCAACTGAGCTACATCCCTGCCGGCCCTTCCCTCCCCTACCCTGGACGACGCTGGGCCAATTGTGCGCCGTCGCATGTGTCTCCCGGTCGCGGCCGGCTACGACAGAGCCTGGTTATCCAGATAATTACTATAATACAGTTATCCTGATAATTACTATAATAATAAAAAAATTAAAAAACTGTCAGCCTTATTGCTTTTCACAATTGTATTCGGCACAAAATGCTTTACAGAATATCATTATAATGTTTATTTAAATCCCCAAAACAGCAGGCCAACACTAGGCCTACTCTGCTTTTGTGTTTAAACGTTTTAATATAATGGTATTTACTCTTCTTATTTACAGATTGATATGGGACCAGACCAGTCCTCTTTAGGATTGTGAGGCCTCCTCTCTGAGAGTTATAATGAGTTATCGTCAGGGGGCTGAGGGTGGAGCCATCCATAAAGAAAGACAGAAGGATGGGTCACCAAACAAGGATCTTGATGAGACCATGGACCCTGATATGAGGTAGGCGTGTGTGTGGTGTGTGTCCGTCGATTGGAGCACGTTGCATTTCTAATGTTGACATCTGATGTAGTTATCAGGATAAGTGTTTATTACAGTAATTATCATGATAACTATTATAGTAATTATCATGATAACTTTGTATTATAGTAATTATCAGGATAACTGTGTGTTATAGCAATTATCAGGATAACTGTGTATTATAGTAATTATCACGATAATTGTTTATTATAGTAATTATCAGGATAACTGAGTATTATAGTAATTATCAGGATAACTGTTTATTATAGTACATATCAGGATAATTGTTTATTATAGGAATTATCAGGATAACTGTTTATTATAGTATTTACTTACAAAACATGGTATAATAATAGATGAAATTGGAAAATGCATTTGGAAAATGATAATTCAATTCCAACTGTATGCTGTTTCCAGTCAGATAATGGTGGAACTCAGTTTCCCCTAATTTAACCCCTGCAGTATGCACTGCAGTCTTTCATTTCAATCAAACTAATACTCTATTTGTGTTCACCACAGGGGATGAAACCAAAATTATTTTCCAATCGTTTCGTTCTGAACAGAACTACTATTTTTTTGTTGTTGTTCCGTTCCACTGTTCCGACCAGCATAATACAGTTCTGAACAGGTTAGACTGAGAGAAAAGTACTGGTTTATATTGTTCCTTTCTGTTCCTTTTTTACCTTGTGAAGTCAACATAGTTTTTACATTTAGCTCATTAAATTACTCCACCAGTCAGTGCAGATTGAGCAGCTTTGTATGGACTGGGCAAGCTAGTTTACATCCTTGAATGACAGACAAGTTTAGGGCGCGAGATGTGACTTACATTTTGCGGGATGGAGAGAGAGTGAGAGAGAGGTGTGCTGCCTTGAAGTGCTCGGCATTATAATGTGTTTAGGATATTAGTAGTAGGCCTATCATTACTTCACTGAATTACATAATTCTATGCTAGCTAGATACAGTGCCTTCAGAAAGTATTCATACCCTTTGACTTATACCCCATTTTGTTGTTACAGCCTGAATTCAAAATGGATTACATAGATTTTTGTTCTCAGGCATTTGCACACAATACACAAAATGACAAAGTGAAAACATGATTTTTAGATTTTTTTTGCAAATGTATTGAAAATTGAATACAGAAATAACTAATTTACGGTGCATTCGGAAAATATTCGGACCCCTTGACTTTTTCCACATTTAGTTATGTTACAGCCTTATTCTAAAATTGATTAAATTGTCCCCCCGTCAATTTACACACAGTACCCCATAATGACAAAGCAAAAACAGGTTTTTAGAAATTTTTTCAAATGTGTTTAAGGTTATTGTCCTGCTGAAACGTGAATTAATCTCCCAGTGTCTGGGGGAAAGCAGATTGAACCAGGTTTTCCTCTAGGATTTTACCTGTGCTTAGCTCCATTCGGTTTGTTTTTTATCCTGAAAAACTCCCCAGTCCTTAACGATTGCAAGCATACCCATAACATGATGCAGCCACCACTATGCTTGAAAATATGGAGAGTGGCATGTTTATGAACCAAACATAACACTTTGTATTCAGGACAAAAAGTTAATTGCTTTGCCACATTTTTGGCAGTATTACTTTAGTGCCTTGTTGCAAGCAGAATGCATGTTTTGGATTTTTTTTAATTTTGTACAGGTTTCCTTCTTTTCACTCTGTCAATTAGGTTAGAATTGTGGAGTAACTACAATGTTGATGCATCCTCAGTTTTCTTCTATCACAGACATTGAACTCTGTAACTGTTTTAAAGTCACCATTGGCCTCATGGTGAAATCCCTGAGTGGTGTTCTTCCTCTCTTGCAACAGAGTTAGGAAAGATACCTGTATCTTTGTAGTGACTGGGTGTATTGATACACCATCCAAAGTGTCTGTTTGTTTTTTTACCCACCTACCAATAGGTGCCCTTCTTTACGAGGCATTGGAAAACCTCCTTGGTCTTTGTGGTTGAATCTGTGTTTGAAATTCAATGCTCGACTGAGGGACCTTACAGATAATTATATGTGTGGGGTACAGAGATTAGGTAGTCATTAAAATATAATGTTAAACACTATTATTGTACACAGAGTGAGTCCATGTAACTTATTATGTGACTTGTTAAGCAAATCGGTACTCCTGAACTTATTTACGGGGCCTCCCGATTGGTGCAGTGGTCTAAGGCACTGCATCGCAGTGCTAGCTGTGTCACTAGAGATCCTGGTTCGAGTCCAGGCTCTGTCGTAGCCGGCCGCGACCGGGAGACTCATGGGGCGGCTCACAATTGGTCCAGGGTAAGGGAGGGAATGGCCGGCAGGGATGTAGCTCAGTTGTTAGAGCATGGTGTTTGCAATGCCAGGGTTGTGGGTTCGATTCCCACGGGGGGCCAGTATGAAAAATTAAAAAAACTCACTAACTGTAAGTCGCTCTGGATAAGAGCGTCTGCTAAATGACTAAAATGTAAATGTAACATTTAGGCTTGCCATAACAAAGGGGTTGAATACTCAAGACATTTCAGCTTTTCATTTTTAATACATTTGTAAAAATGTCTAAAAACAAATTCCACTTGGACATTTTAAATTCAGGCTGTAATAAATCAAAATGCATAAAAAGTCAAGGGGTGTTAACTTTTTGAAAGCACTAGCTATGGAGGAGCTGCAAATATTGGGGGAACTTTGAACGTCTAAGAGTTGGCTCAACGCTGAGGCTAGCTCACACCCTGGACCAGAGCTAGCCAACAAGCTTGTGTGTGCAGCGGCACCAGAATTCAAAATAAGTCTAACCTTTTTGTTAAATTCAATGTGAAACGTGATAACTAAAGTATCCTTAACTAGCCTAGAAAACAAGCTGACAGGCAGACACTGGAAACAGAAGTTCCTGTGTGACAGAGTAAGTGCTTTGCATAGGCGCTTTGATTTTGTTCCTTTACTGTTTTAACTAAGGTCAGTGACGGAGAACTACCTCACTGATCATTTGTTGTTTGTCTAATAGTTTTCTCTTGATTACCTCACAATTCACCTTTTTTATGTTCACAGAAACAATTTGAAGCCTTCTCCGCTATGTAGAGCTAGTCATATGTCTATGAGTGACCAGAGTGGCCAGTCAGTTAATTCAAGCATAGACCCAAGTGACAATGGAGACCAAATCATGGATGGAAGGTAAACCAGTACAATCAATGCAGAGTAGTAAAGCTGTATGTCATGTGTATCATGTCCTGTATATGTTTATGGTATGTTCAATTGAATTGTGGGATGGTCTTTTATTGCTTGCAGGGTCCATCTGCAGAGACCAGTGTCACCAGCCCCAGTTTGTATCAATGAGAGTGACAAATCAATGAATGTCCCTCTTGGATTCAAGGAGGGAGAATTAACTCAACAAGAGGGGTGAGATAATACATTTTATTTATGGGATTTTATCCAATTTGATGTCACTAATGAATTAATTAACATTTACTTGTAGTAGGCTATAATTGGTTATGTGCAGTAGAATATAGAAGAGTAACCAATTATATTGTTATTATCCTATTCAGGTCAATAGAAAAGGGTTTTGTGCATTGTGTGTCCGCCACAAGAGGTCCCCACTCGCCTTGTTATGACAGTCCCCCCAGGATTTGTTTTTGTCATAGTTGCAGGCCAAAATGCTTGATTCTGCTTTGGCAATAATTACATTTTGCATGGCAATTTGCAATGATTTTGTGCAATTTGTCACGAAGATGCGCTAACAAGGGAAAACGTTTGTTGACGTGTTGCTTGATTGAACCATTTTATGCTGTCAAGGTGTGGTGATTGGTTAAAATTATGAGCCCTCTTTTTAAAGTGCGTTGATCGGACAGTTATATACGGTAATATTGCAATGAATTGACCGGTTTTAACGGTCCCCAACCTTATACCCTAGACACCCACCTGAGTGACCCATACACTAAGGAGAAGGCCTTATCTGTTTTATGGGCCTACTGTAAGTAGCCAATACGCAGCCAAAACAGAAAGATGAATGTGTTCAGAAACCCACTAGAGCAGCACCGCCCCGTCAAGACTCTGAGCCTGCCTGCCAGAGTTGGTCCTACAAAGCCAGAGCCCCCTGATGGGAGAGCATAATATACAAGGAAATTCTCAAAGCTGCTAATGAGAACCTTGACGACCTTGTACCTTGCCGGTGGGGATTGCGGTGGGGTGCCCCCACCCAGGTAGTGGCAGTGCTGGCAACACTAGGTGCAGTAACCCATGGGGAGTGGGTCACACTCTGACAACTAGAGGGGGCAAATTATTGTGGCACAAAATAATCAAAAGGTCTGACTGCACACAGTTGCTTGGGAAAATGGTTACAACGGGGGACCAGTGTGTGTGTCAGGGGAAGGGGTGTATCTGATCTCCATCAGCTAGAACTTGACATTGGTTAATCCAAATCTTCCCATTTTTGCCAATTTGTGCAAAATGTTACATGCCTTCTCAAACAGATGCAATTGTATATGCATTCGCACATCAAGTCCTTTCTTGAGTTGGGCTCGGGAATGGAACAACTGTTGAACATCTGAGCTTGTGGTTGTTTGTGGGGCAAAAAAGGTCATGTGTGTATGATTGTGTGTGTGTGTATGTATCCCACATCTGTTGCTATGGGGTAATGAGTTAGGAACAATATAGGATGAATCAAAATAATTGTTTGCTAAAATAATAATTGCTTGCAAAAAATGAGATTTTTGTAATGGCAATCCCTGGATATAGGTAACAATCCTTCTCATGAACTGCCTACATTATTACGCATATTATTCATTAATTAGGGAAATTAAGATACGCACCATTTTTATATATACAGTACCAGTCAAAAGTTTGGACACACCTACTCATTCAAGGGTTTTTCTTTAGTTTTTACTATTTTCTACATTGTAGAATAATAGTGAAGACATCAAAACTATGGAATAACACATATCATGTAGTAACCACCCTTTGTCTTGATGACAGCTTTGTACACTCTTGGCATTCTCTCAACCAGCTTCACCTGGAATGCTTTTCCAACAGTCTTGAAGGAGTTCCCATATGCTGAGCACTTGTTGGCTGATTTTCCTTCACTCTGCGGTCCAACTCATCCCAAACCATCTCACTTGGATTGAGGTTGGGTGATTGTGGAGGCCAGGTCAACTGATGCAGCACTCCATCACTCTCCTTCTTGGTCGTATAGCCCTTACACAGCCCGGAGGTGTGTTTGGTCAATGTCCTGTTGAAAAACAAATGCTAGTCCCACTAGCGCGAAACCAGATGGAATGGCATATCGCTGCAGAATGCTGTGGTAGCCATGCTGGTCAAGTGTGCCTTGAATTCTAAAGAAATCACTGACAGTGCCACCAGCAAAGCACCCCCACACCATCACACCTCCTCCTCCATGCTTCACGGTGGGAACCACACATGCGGAGATCATCCGTTCACCTACTCTGCGCCTCACAAAGACACGGCGGTTGGAACCAAAAATCTCCAATTTGAACTCATCAGACCAAAGGACAGATTTCCACCGGTCTAATGTCCATTGCTCGTGTTTCTTGGCCGAAGCAAGTCTCTTCTTATTATTAGTGTCCTTTAGTAGTGGTTTCTTTGCAGCAATTTGACCATGAAGGCCTGATTCACGCAGTCTCCTCTGAAAAGTTGATGTTGAGATGTGTCTGTTACTTGAACTCTGTGAAGCATTTATTTGGGCTGCAATCTGAGTGCAGCTAACTCTAATGAACTTATCCTCTGCAGCAGAGTTAACTCTGGGTCTTCCTTTCCTGTGGCGGTCCTCATGAGAGCCAGTTTCATCATAGCGCTTGATGGTTTTTGCGACTGCACTTGAAGAAACTTTCAAAGTTATTGACATTTTCCAGATTGACTGATATTCATGTCTTAAAGTAATGCTGGACTGTCGTTTCTCTTTGCTTATTTGAGCTGTTCTTGACATAATATGGACTTGGTCTTTTACCAAATAGGGCTATCTTCTGTATACCACCCCTACCTTGTCACACAACACAACTGATTGGCTCAAACGCATTAAGAAGGAAAGAAATTCCACAAATTAACTTTTAACAAGGCACACCTGTTAATTGAAATGCATTCCAGGTGACTACCTCATGAAGCTGGTTGAGAGAATGCCAAGGGTGTACAAAGCTGTCATCAAGGCAAAGGGGTGGGCTACTTTGAAGAATCTCAAATATAAAATACATTTTGATTTGTTTAACACCTTTTTGATTACTACATGATTCCATATGTGTTATTTCATAGTTTTGATGTCTTCACTATTATTCTACAATGTAGAAAATAGTACAAATTAAGAAAAACCCTGGAATGAGTAGGTGTGTCCAACAAAGTACTGATTCAAGGGATTGAATACTTATGTACATTTGATATTTCAGTTTTTCCTTTTTTATAAATGAGCAAACATTTCTAAAAACCTGTTTTTGCTTTGTCATTATGGGGTATTGTGTGTAGATCGATGATGAAAAACAACAACAATGTAATACATTTTAGAATAAGGCTGTAACGTAACAAAATGTGAAAAATGTCAAGGGGTCTTTAATACTTTCCGAAAGCACTGTATGTATGTATGTATGTATGTATGTATGTATGTATGTACAGTGCCTTTGGAAAGTATCCAGACCGAAAATTGATTCAAATTGATTAAATAAATGTTTTTCCTCATCAATCTACACACAACACCCCATAATGACAAAGCGAAAACAGGTTTTTAGCAATTCCAAATGAGGGGTGAGAGATTGACTTTATTCATTTTGATGTCAATTCCAATGAATTAATTGTTTTTTGTTCTGTTATATCCACCTCTCATAGTGTTGTTTTACTATTCTTTTCAAAGGAGACTTTGCTCAAAAAGATTTGACCCCTAACCTCACGTCCCCAACCCTGACCTTAAGTCTAAACTTTTAACCTTAATCCTAAACTTAACCAATTTCAATACCTAAGCCCTAATCCTAACCTTTGAATCTGCCGGTCAAATATGCACCTACTTTATGGCATTTTGTTGAAGTTGATATCAATACTAATTGGTTGACTTTTGATGCTTCTACTCCTCAAAGTTATGAATTACTCTATTCTACTGTACTTTCAGTGTCCTTCTGGAGAGAGCAGAGTCACCAACTCTGAGTTATGCATCAGCAAAAAGTCACCAGTCACTGAATACGGATGAAGAAGACGAGGAGGTGAACTCAGCTCAAAAAGAGAAGTAAGATCATACATTTTATTTAGGCAGAGGCTGTACACCAAATCAGACTTTTCTTACCCAGAGGCACAAAACGAATCACGTTCTGCGCATGTGTTAGATGCTGTGAGACATGCGAGCTGAGACAGGATCAGAGACAGCTGAGACAGGATCAGAGACATTTGAGCTGAGACAGGATCAGAGACATGCGAGCTGAGACAGGATCAGAGACAATATCACCGCCCGGGAACATCTTCGCTAAATGTTTTCCTCTGCAAACTTCATGAGAAATCTTATAATATTGGTATTGGTAACCATCTGGATGTCACCGGGATACAGTCTATTCAGTGGGGATAGCATGCACGGCAAGTCGGGTCACAATGTCTTTTGTGGGGTCCACCCACCGTTGAATAGTTCTGTTAACATCATGGTGAGGAAAGTGCTAGCAGCTACTGTAGCCAATTAATCAAGGTTACAGCTAAAGTACAAGCAACAGTGGTTGCTAGGTTGTGGTGATATTTAACAGAAAATATGGCATTAACATTGTATCGCAAAATTATATATTTTTTATTAAACTTCAACACTTAACTAACTATCCCAATTTAACACACACACACACACACACACACACACACACACACACACACACACACACACACACACACACACACACACACACACACACACACACACACACAGGAGAGGGAAGTGGCAGTGTTGGTAGCAAAAAATGATAAAGTAGAGAATCCTGCACATATGCAGAAGGTTAGTTGTGTTTGCTATTGGGAAGAGGCACACAATGTTTTTAGCAACCCAGCCACTCCATTTTATTCATGAACTCATGGATAGCATTTTTATGTCTCTGCGTGCAGTTTGAAGGAAGTTGAAGGTTGTTTTGTGAGCCATTGCTAACTAGCATTAGCGCAATGACTGGAAGTCTACAGACAACTTGCAATTGCACTAATGTTAGTTAGCGTCTTCCTTCAAACTGCACACAAAGACAAACAATTGTTATCCATCAGTTTGTTTAACTCTGGGTAAGTAGAAAAAGGGCTTAATTGCCCAAATATCGCATTATCCCTTTAAGAAAGATAGGCCTACACGTTTCCTAAGAGTTTTTGGAATTAAGCACATGGCAGTTTTTGGTATTCAGACTTATGCGGGCGTGCAACAAGCTCTTTTGGGGTGTCTTTATTACGGGCCATGAATAATTTGGATTCAACATTAAAACTCCCACCCACTCGTGGCTGACATTGTTGGAGTTAACACTTTCCAGTTAATATATACCAGAACCAAACCAGTTACGGGTCATCTTTCATTGAAAATGACTCGGCACAAGCAGAGTAGTCTCTGTAGACAGACATGTTACCTCCCACAATGTACCAATGTTCCAGCATACACGTCTGTACTAAAACCAACGTCAGTTTGGCAGAGAGGAAAGGGTGGAGTTGGGACATCCTTCCAGAGCCCTATCCGTTCATGTCCTGCCGTAAACATTTCCGGTAGCTAGATGGAGCACGCAGAGGATATTTTCAATTAGTGTATTTTCGCAAGTGAGTTGTTTGCATGCACCATGACGTTAGCGTTACAAGCTTACAACCACTGTCTGGCTGTGTCTAAAATTAGCCTAGCTATTTGCGACTGCATTGTGAACCCAATTCAGGGCGTTTCTTGATATCAGAAAATGCCCATTGGTGCTGCCTATCAAGCTAGCAAGGTTTTCTTGATGGCTTGAATGCAGCCCGCGAAGCGATTAGCCCTTGTGGCTGGGACCGCGGATTGTCCCGGGCTTATGGCTGTCTAGATTCCTGCTGTTTGTTGCTGTTTCCATCTTTCCTGCGACCTGCCATGTCTGGAACTGCGAGGAGTAACAGCGTAGCCTACATTTCTACCATGATAAAGACCAAAGCCGGTGGGAGTTGAGGACAGTGGTGTCTCTATCACAGGGGAAGGATCTTTTAAACGAACAAAAATAGTTCTACAAGCAGTTGTTACGACAACAAGAAATTAGCTTCAAGTGTTGTGTCCAAATACTGGTGGAGTCAACTAATAAAAAATTGATGACCTTGTAGCAACTGACAGTGGTGGAAAAAGTACCCAATTTTCATACTTGAGTAAAAGTTATGTCTGAGTATTAAAAGTAAAAGTATAAATCATTTCAAATTCCTTATATTAAGCAAACTAAATGGCACAATTTTCTTGTTTTTTAAATTACGGATAGCCAGCGGCACACTCCAACACTCAGACATAATTTACAAACAAAGCAAAGCATTTGTATTTAGTAAGTCTGCCAGATCAGAGGCAGTAGAGATGACCAGGGATGTTCTCTTGATAAGTGTGTGAATTTGTCACGATCGTCGAGTAATGAGTAGACCAACGGCGAGCGTGAGAAACAAACATGACTTTAATTAGTTAAAGTTTCAAAACAAATCACGACTTCGTGAAGTCCACGGTGACAATGACCGAACACGGAACAAAAACCCACAACCACAAAGGGAAAACATACAGATAAATATGGCTCCCAATCAGAGACAACCAGCCAACAGCTGAAACTCGTTGCCTCTGATTGGGGAGTCACTCAGGCAAACATAGACTACAACAAACTAGAATGAACACCAACATAGAAATACACACATAGAGTGAACACACCCTGGCTCAACATAATGAGTCCCCGAGCCAGGGGTGTGACAGTACTCTCTAAAGGCGCGGACTGCGACCGCGCCTAAACAAAATAGGGGAGGGCTGGGCGGAGCATACCTCCTCGGCGGCGGTTCTGGCTCCGGCCTTGACCACCACCCTTCAATACACCCCCCAATGCGCCCCTGGTCCAGTCTGGCCCCGCCGGCTGGAGCAGGACTGGACTTAACAGGAGCGGTCCTTACCAGGCAGTCGACTCGCACCCCTGGCTTGGTGCATGGAGGAGGAACGGGCCTTACCAGGCTGACGACGCGCACCCCTGGCTTGGTGCGTGGAGGAGGAATTTGTCACGAAGATGCGCTAACAAGGGAAAAGCGTTTGTTGACGTGTTGCTTGATTGAACCATTTTATGCTGTCAAGGTGTGGTGATTGGTTAAAATTATGAGCCCTCTTTTTTAAAGTGCGTTGATCGGACAGTTATATACGGTAATATTGCAATGAATTGACCGGTTTGACGGTCCCCAACCTTATACCTAGACACCCACCTGAGTGACCCATACACTAAGGAGAAGGCCTTATCTGTTTTATGGGCCTACTGTAAGTAGCCTATACGCAGCCAAAACAGAAAGACGAATGTGTTCAGAAACCCACTAGAGCAGCACCGCCCCGTCAAGACTCTGAGCCTGCCTGCCAGAGTTGGTCCTACAAAGCCAGAGCCCCCTGATGGGAGAGCATAATATACAAGGAAATTCTCAAAGCTGCTAATGAGAACCTTGACGACCTTGTACCTTGCCGGTGGGGATTGCGGTGGGGTGCCCCCACCCAGGTAGTGGCAGTGCTGGCAACACTAGGTGCAGTAACCCATGGGGAGTGGGTCACACTCTGACAACTAGAGAGGGGGCAAATTATTGTGGCACAAAATAATCAAAAGGTCTGACTGCACACAGTTGCTTGGGAAAATGGTTACAACGGGGGGACCAGTGTGTGTGTCAGGGGAAGGGGGTGTATCTGATCTCCATCAGCTAGAACTTGACATTGGTTAATCAAATCTTCCCATTTTTGCCAATTTGTGCAAAATGTTACATGCCTTCTCAAACAGATGCAATTATATATGCATTCGCACATCAAGTCCTTTCTTGAGTTGGGCTCCGGGATGGAACAACTGTTGAATATCTGAGCTTGTGGTTGTTTGTGGGGGAAAAAGGTTGAGTGTGTATGATTATGTGTGTGTGTATGTATCCCACATCTGTTGCTATGGGGTAATGAGTTAGGGACAATATAGGATGAATCAAAATAATTGTTTGCTAAAATAATAATTGCTTGCAAAAAATGAGATTTTTGTAATGGCAATCCTGGATATAGGTAACAATCCTTCTCATGAACTGCCTACATTATTACGCATATTATTCATTAATTAGGGAAATTAAGATACGCACCATTTTTTATATATACAGTACCAGTCAAAAGTTTGGACACACCTACTCATTCAAGGGTTTTTCTTTAGTTTTTACTATTTTCTACATTGTAGAATAATAGTGAAGACATCAAAACTATGGAATAACACATATCATGTAGTAACCACCCTTTGTCTTGATGACAGCTTTGTACACTCTTGGCATTCTCTCAACCAGCTTCACCTGGAATGCTTTTCCAACAGTCTTGAAGGAGTTCCCACATATGCTGAGCACTTGTTGGCTGCTTTTCCTTCACTCTGCGGTCCAACTCATCCCAAACCATCTCACTTGGATTGAGGTTGGGTGATTGTGGAGGCCACGTCAACTGATGCAGCACTCCATCACTCTCCTTCTTGGTCGTATAGCCCTTACACAGCCCGGAGGTGTGTTTGGTCAATGTCCTGTTGAAAAACAAATGCTAGTCCCACTAAGCGCAAACCAGATGGAATGGCATATCGCTGCAGAATGCTGTGGTAGCCATGCTGGTCAAGTGTGCCTTGAATTCTAAAGAAATCACTAACAGTGCCACCAGCAAAGCACCCCCACACCATCACACCTCCTCCTCCATGCTTCACGGTGGGAACCACACATGCGGAGATCATCCGTTCACCTACTCTGCGCCTCACAAAGACACGGCGGTTGGAACCAAAAATCTCCAAATTGAACTCATCAGACCAAAGGACAGATTTCCACCGGTCTAATGTCCATTGCTCGTGTTTCTTGGCGAAGCAAGTCTCTTCTTATTATTAGTGTCCTTTAGTGTCACACCCTGGTTCGGGGACTCATTATGTTGAACCAGGGTGTGTTCATTCTATGTTTTCGGTTTCTCTGGTGGGTGTTCTAGGTGGTTTATTTTCTATGTTTGCCGGTGTGACTCCCAATCAGAGGCAAACGAGTGTCAGCTGTCGGCTGTTTGTCTCTGATTGGAGCCATATTTAATCTATCTGTTTTCCTTTCGGGTTGTGGGATTTTGTTCGTGTGTGTGCGTAGTTGTACCACAGACGTCACGTTCGTTGTTTGTTTGTTTTGCTCGTGTGAGTATTTAATAAATATACTATGTTCACTTTCAAGCAAGCTGCGCATTGGTCTCCTGTTCTAGAGCGATCGTGACAGAAAATCCCACCAAGACCAGACCAAGCAGCGTGTCCAGGAGCTGAAGGCGATAATTGAAACAGAGGAGCGAGGATGGGCGAGAATGATGGAGGCCTGGTCACGGGGAGGAGAGACCCCCAGAAAATTTTTTAGGGGGGCTCACGACGTCGGGGCAGCAGGTGTACGGGTTGGAGGAGTGCAGGAGGTTGGCAGATAGGGCCGCCAGGTTAAGGGGGCCACTGGTCACGAAGGGAAGGAAGGTGTGAGGCACGGCCAAGGGTACTGGGTGTGTTACCAGTCCGGTCCGGCCCGTTCCTGATCCCCGTGTAGGGCCAGGGTGTGTGTCCTCAGTGCGGTCCTGTCTGTTCCTGTTCCTCGCATGGAGCCTGTGGTGCGCGTCCCCAGCCCAGCCCGGCCTGTGCCTGCTCCCCGCACCAAGGATACGGTGCGCGTCGCCAGCCCGACCCCGGCCTGTTCCGGCCACTCGCACCAGGGATACGGTGCGCGTCGCCAGCCCGACCCGGCCTGTTCCGGCCACTCGCACCAGGATACGGTGCAGCGTCGCCAGCCCGACCCGGCCTGTTCGGCCACTCGCACCAGGGATACGGTGCGCGTCGCCAGCCCGACCCGGCCTGTTCCGGCCACTCGCACCAGGGATACGGTGGCGTCGCCAGCCCAGTCCGGCCCATCCAGCTTCCCGCACCAAGTCTGTGGTGCGTCTCCGTCAGCCCTGTCCGGCTCGTCCCTGCTCTCCGCACCAAGTCAGTGGTGTGCGTCGCCAACCCATTCCGGTCCATTCCTGCTCCACGCACCAAGCCAGGGGCGCGTGTCGTCAGTCCGGCTCCGGCCAGCGGGGCTAGACAGGACCAGGAGTACTTTGGGGGTTGGAGAGGAAGTGGGGATCGCCCGAGCCGGAGCCGCCCGAGGAAGAATGCCCACCCAGCCCTCCCCTGTTTTGCTCGTATTTAGGCGCGGTCACAGTCCGCGCCTTTAGGGAAGTACTGTCACATCCCTGGTTCGGGGACTCATTATGTTGAACCAGGGTGTGTTCATTCTATGTTTTCGGTTTCTCTGGTGGGTGTTCTAGGTGGTTTATTTTCTATGTTTGCCGGTGTGACTCCCAATCAGAGGCAAAACGAGTGTCAGCTGTCGGCTGTTTGTCTCTGATTGGGAGCCATATTTAATCTATCTGTTTTCCTTTCGGGTGGTGGGATTTTGTTCGTGTGTGTGCGTGTTGTACCACAGACGTCACGGATTCGTTGTTTGTTTGTTTTTGCTCGTGTGAGTATTTAATAAATATACTATGTTCACTCGTAACGCTGCGCATTGGTCTCCTGTTCTAGACGATCGTGACATTTAGTAGTGGTTTCTTTGCAGCAATTTGACCATGAAGGCCTGATTCACGCAGTCTCCTCTGAACAGTTGATGTTGAGATGTGTCTGTTACTTGAACTCTGTGAAGCATTTATTTGGGCTGCAATCTGAGTGCAGCTAACTCTAATGAACTTATCCTCTGCAGCAGAGTTAACTCTGGGTCTTCCTTTCCTGTGGCGGTCCTCATGAGCCAGTTTCATCATAGCGCTTGATGGTTTTTAGCGACTGCACTTGAAGAAACTTTCAAAGTTATTGACATTTTCCAGATTGACTGATATTCATGTCTTAAAGTAATGCTGGACTGTCGTTTCTCTTTGCTTATTTGAGCTGTTCTTGACATAATATGGACTTGGTCTTTTACCAAATAGGGCTATCTTCTGTATACCACCCCTACCTTGTCACACAACACAACTGATTGGCTCAAACGCATTAAGAAGGAAAGAAATTCCACAAATTAACTTTTAACAAGGCACACCTGTTAATTGAAATGCATTCCAGGTGACTACCTCATGAAGCTGGTTGAGAGAATGCCAAGGGTGTACAAAGCTGTCATCAAGGCAAAGGGTGGGCTACTTTGAAGAATCTCAAATATAAAATATATTTTGATTTGTTTAACACCTTTTTGATTACTACATGATTCCATATGTGTTATTTCATAGTTTTGATGTCTTCACTATTATTCTACAATGTAGAAAATAGTACAAATTAAGAAAAACCCTGGAATGAGTAGGTGTGTCCAACAAAGTACTGATTCAAGGGATTGAATACTTATGTACATTTGATATTTCAGTTTTTCCTTTTTTATAAATGAGCAAACATTTCTAAAAACCTGTTTTTGCTTTGTCATTATGGGGTATTGTGTGTAGATCGATGATGAAAAAAACAACAATGTAATACATTTTAGAATAAGGCTGTAACGTAACAAAATGTGAAAAATGTCAAGGGGTCTTTAATACTTTCCGAAAGCACTGTATGTATGTATGTATGTATGTATGTATGTATGTATGTATGTATGTATGTATGTATGTATGTATGTACAGTGCCTTTGGAAAGTATCCAGACCGAAAAATTGATTCAAATTGATTAAATAAATGTTTTTCCTCATCAATCTACACACCCCATAATGACAAAGCGAAAACAGGTTTTAGCAATTCCAAATGAGGGTGAGAGATTGACTTTATTCATTTTGATGTCAATTCCAATGAATTAATTGTTTTTTGTTCTGTTATATCCACCTCTCATAGTGTTGTTTTACTATTCTTTTCAAAGGAGACTTTGCTCAAAAAGATTTGACCCCTAACCTCACGTCCCCAACCCTGACCTTAAGTCTAAACTTTTAACTTTAATCCTAAACTTAACAACCAATTTCAATACCTAAGCCCTAATCCTAACCTTTGAATCTGCGGTCAAATATGCACCTACTTTATGGCATTTTGTTGAAGTTGATATCAATACTAATTGGTTGACTTTTGATGCTTCTACTCCTCAAAGTTATGAATTACTCTATTCTACTGTACTTTCAGTGTCCTTCTGGAGAGAGCAGAGTCACCAACTCTGAGTTATGCATCAGCAAAAAGTCACCAGTCACTGAATACGGATGAAGAAGACGAGGAGGTGAACTCAGCTCAAAAAGAGAAGTAAGATCATACATTTTATTTAGGCAGAGGCTGTGCAACCAAATCAGACTTTTCTTACCCAGAGGCACAAAACGAATCACGTTCTGCGCATGTGTTAGATGCTGTGAGACATGCGAGCTGAGACAGGATCAGAGACAGCTGAGACAGGATCAGAGACATTTGAGCTGAGACAGGATCAGAGACATGCGAGCTGAGACAGGATCAGAGACAATATCACCGCCGGGAACATCTTCGCTAAATGTTTTCCTCTGCAAACTTCATGAGAAATATTATAATATTGGTATTGGTAACCATCTGGATGTCACGGGATACAGTCTATTCAGTGGGGATAGCATGCACGGCAAGTCGGGTCACAATGTCTTTTGTGGGGTCCACCCACCGTTGAATAGTTCTGTTAACATCACGGTGAGGAAAGTGCTAGCTAGCTACTGTAGCCAATTAATCAAGGTTACAGCTAAAGTACAAGCAACAGTGGTTGCTAGGTTGTGGTGATATTTAACAGAAAATATGGCATTAACATTGTATGCTAAAATTATATATTTTTTATTAAACTTCAACACTTAACTAACTATCCCAATTTAACACACACACACACACACACACACACACACACACACACACACACACACACACACAGGAGAGGGGAAGTGGCAGTGTTGGTAGCAAAAAATGATAAAGTAGAGAATCCTGCACATATGCAGAAGGTTAGTTGTGTTTGCTATTGGGAAGAGGCACACAATGTTTTTAGCAACCCAGCCACTCCATTTTATTCATGAACTCATGGATAGCATTTTTATGTCTCTGCGTGCAGTTTGAAGGAAGTTGAAGGTTGTTTTGTGAGCCATTGCTAACTAGCATTAGCGCAATGACTGGAAGTCTACAGACAACTTGCAATTGCACTAATGTTAGTTAGCGTCTTCCTTCAAACTGCACACAAAGACAAACAATTGTTATCCATCAGTTTGTTTAACTCTGGGTAAGTAGAAAAAGGGCTTAATTGCCCAAATATCGCATTATCCCTTTAAGAAAGATAGGCCTACACGTTTCCTAAGAGTTTTTGGAATTAAGCACATGGCAGTTTTTGGTATTCAGACTTATGCGGGCGTGCAACAAGCTCTTTTGGGGTGTCTTTATTACGGGCCATGAATAATTTGGATTCAACATTAAAACTCCCACCCACTCGTGGCTGACATTGTTGAGTTAACACTTTCCAGTTAATATATACCAGAACCAAACCAGTTACGGGTCATCTTTCATTGAAAATGACTCGGCACAAGCAAAGTAGTCTCTGTAGACAGACATGTTACCTCCCACAATGTACCAATGTTCCAGCATACACGTCTGTACTAAAACCAACGTCAGTTTGGCAGAGAGGAAAGGGTGGAGTTGGGACATCCTTCCAGAGCCCTATCCGTTCATGTCCTGCCGTAAACATTTCCGGTAGCTAGATGGAGCACGCAGAGGATATTTTCAATTAGTGTATTTTCGCAAGTGAGTTGTTTGCATGCACCATGACGTTAGCGTTACAAGCTTACAACCACTGTCTGGCTGTGTCTAAAATTAGCCTAGCTATTTGCGACGGCATTGTGAACCCAATTCAGGGCGTTTCTTGCTATCAGAAAATGCCCATTGGTGCTGCCTATCAAGCTAGCACGGTTTTCTTGATGGCTTGAATGCAGCTCCACGGCGATTAGCCCTTGTGGCTGGGACCACGGATTGTCCCGGGCTTATGGCTGTCTAGATTCCTGCTGTTTGTTGCTGTTTCCATCTTTCCTGCGACCTGCCATGTCTGGAACTGCGAGGAGTAACAGCGTAGCCTACATTTCTACCATGATAAAGACCAAAGCCGGTGGGAGTTGAGGACAGTGGTGTCTCTATCACAGGGGAAGGATCTTTTAAACGAACAAAAATAGTTCTACAAGCAGTTGTTACGACAACAAGAAATTAGCTTCAAGTGTTCTGTCCAAATACTGGTGGAGTCAACTAATAAAAAATTGATGACCTTGTAGCAACTGACAGTGGTGGAAAAAGTACCCAATTTTCATACTTGAGTAAAAGTAAATGTAATTGCTCAAATATACTTAAGTATCAAAGTAAAAGTATAAATCATTTCAAATTCCTTATATTAAGCAAACTAAATGGCACAATTTTCTTGTTTTTTAAATTACGGATAGCCAGTGACACACTCCAACACTCAGACATAATTTATAAACAAAGCAAAGCATTTGTGTTTAGTAAGTCTGCCAGATCAGAGGCAGTAGAGATGACCAGGGATGTTCTCTTGATAAGTGTGTGAATTTGTCACGATCGTCGTAGTAATGAGTAGACCAACGCGCAGCGTGAGAAACAAACATGACTTTAATTAGTTAAAGTTTCAAAACAAATCACGACTCGTGAAGTCCACGGTGACAATGACCGAACACGGAACAAAAACCCACAACCACAAAGGGAAAACATACAGATAAATATGGCTCCCAATCAGAGACAACCAGCCAACAGCTGACACTCGTTGCCTCTGATTGGGAGTCACTCAGGCAAACATAGACTACAACAAACTAGAATGAACACCAACATAGAAATACACACATAGAGTGAACACACCCTGGCTCAACATAATGAGTCCCCGAGCCAGGGTGTGACAGTACCCACCCCTAAAGGCGCGGACTGCGACCGTGCCTAAACAAAATAGGGGAGGGCTGGGCGGGCATACCTCCTCGGCGGCGGTTCTGGCTCCGGCCTTGACCACCACCCTTCAATACACCCCCCAATGCGCCCCTGGTCCAGTCTGGCCCCGCCGGCTGGAGCAGGACTGGACTTAACAGGAGCGGTCCTTACCAGGCTGTCGACTTGCACCCCTGGCTTGGTGCATGGAGGAGGAACGGGCCTTACCAGGCTGACGCGCGCACCCCTGGCTAGATGCGTGGAGGAGGAATGGGCCTTACCAGGCTGACGACGCGCACCCCTGGCCTGGTGCGTGGAGGAGGAATGGGCATTACCAGGCTGACGACTCGCACCCCTGGCTTGGTGCGTGGAAGAGAGATGGGCCTTACCAGGCTGACGACTCGCACCCCTGGCTGAGTGCGAGTGGCGGGAACAGGCCGGACCCGGGCTGGCGACAGCGCACCGTGGGTTTGGTGCGAGTGGCAGGAACAGGCCGGGTCGGGCTGGCGACGCGCACCGAGACTTGGTGCGGGTGGCAGGAACAGGCCGGACCGGGCTGACGACGACACCGTAGACTTGGTGCGGGTGGCAGGAACAGGCCGGACCGGGCTGGCGGCACGTACCGTAGGCTTGGTGCGAGTGGCAGGGAACAGGCCGGGTCGGGCTGGCGGCGCGACCGTAAACTAGTGCGGGTGGCAGGAACAGGCCGGGTCGGGCTGGCGACGCGCACCGTAAACTTGGTGCGGGTGGCAGGAACAGGCCGGACCGGGCTGGCGACGCACACCGTAGGCTTGGTGCGTGGAGCAGGGACAGGCCGGGCTGGGCTGTCGACGCACACCGTAGGCTTGGTGCGTGGAGCAGGGACAGGCCGGGCTGGGCTGTCGGCGACACACCGTAGGCTGTGCGGGTGGCAGGAACAGGCCGGACCGGGCTGACGACGCACACCGTAGACTTGGTGCGGGTGGCAGGAACAGGCCGGACCGGGCTGGCGACGCGCACCGTGAGGCTTGGTGCGAGTGGCAGGAACAGGCCGGACCGGGCTGGCGACGCGCACCGTAGGCTTGAGTGCGAGTGGCAGGAACAGGCCGGGTCGGGCTGGCGACGCGCACCGTAAACTTGGTGCGGGGTGGCAGGAACAGGCCGGTCGGGCTGGCGGCAGCGCACCGTAAACTTGGTGCGGGTGGCAGGAACAGGCCGGACCGGGCTGGCGACGCACACCGTAGGCTTGGTGCGTGGAGCAGGGACAGGCCGGGCTGGGCTGTCGACGCACACCGTAGGCTTGGTGCGTGGAGCAGGGACAGGCCGGGCTGGGCTGTCGACGCACACCGTAGGCTTGGTGCGTGGAGCAGGGACAGGCCGAACCGGGCTGTGGAGACGGATAGGAGGCCTGGAGTGAAGAGCGGCCACAACCCCGTCCTGGCTGAATGCCTACCCTCACACTCTGTGTGAGGCATCCGCTACAGGACGTACAGGGCGGTGTACCCCTGGCCTGGTGGCCTTCTGGATCCGCCCCCATCTTTGCCTCCGTCAGCCCCGTCGTCCATGCCGTGTGCCCCCTCCTAAAAATTTCTTGGGGTTGCCTCTCGACCGTCCGACGATGACACTGCTGACGCCGCTGCTCCTCTCTCGCCAGGGACTTAATCCTTGCCCATGGCCCTTTGCCCCCGAGCATGTCCTCCCAGGACCACGATTTGCCCACCTGGGCCATCGCCAGCCTCTCCATCTCCTTTCCCGGCGCTTCCTCCCATGTCCAGTCTGCCTGCTCCTGGACACGCTGCTTGGTCCTGGTACGGTGGGTTTTTCTGTCCCGTTCGTCTAAGGAGGGGAGAGGACCAAGGCGCAGCGTGAGAAACAAACATGACTTTAATTAGTTAAAGTTTCAAAACAAAACACGACTCGTGAAGTCCACGGTGACAATGACCGAACACGGAACAAAAACCCACAACCACAAAGGGAAAACATACAGATAAATATGGCTCCCAATCAGAGACAACCAGCCAACAGCTGACACTCGTTGCCTCTGATTGGGGAGTCCCTCAGGCAAACATAGACTACAACAAACTAGAATGAACACCAACATAGAAATACACACATAGAGTGAACACACCCTGGCTCAACATAATGAGTCCCCGAGCCAGGGTGTGACAGAATTTGACTATTTTTCTGTCCTGCTAAGCATTGAAAATGTAACAAGTACTTTTGGGTGTCAGGGAAAATGTATGGAGTAAAAAGTGCATTATTTTCTTTATTTTCTGTAAGGTTGCAAGTCTGTTGTGGCAGTGGATACAAATGCAAAGTGTTTCTCAAGTGTATGACAATTAGTATGCATGATATCAAAGAAAATGGTGTTTCTATGTTGTTATTACATTATTGGTTTAAGTTATTACACTATTGATGAAAAAAGGTGACCCACTTTATAATGTAATAATCAACGCAAATATAATATATTTATAATAATTATTACATTAAGCACAAACATTTTATTCCATTATGCATTCAGAATATTTATTACATTATTGGCAATTTATTACATTATCAGCATTTATTACATTATAAATGCAAAAGTTATTACGCTATTAGCAGGTATTAAATTATTGCCAGTTATTACATTATCAGTTGCTACAAAGAGGTCCAGGACCAGAGAGGTCCAGGACCTGAAGAACAGTTTGCAGTTCTCCGAGGGTCAGCTCGATGAGTTTAAACAGGAGAACGGCAAGATGACAGCAATCTGTAAGTCATTGAGAGAGGACATCAGTTCTGTAAGTGAATCCATGATAACAATGATGGAATAATCAGATTATCTTGAGGGACAATCAAGGAGGAACAACGTTGTGGTGGACGGAATTGCATAATCTCCATGAGATCTGGAGTCTGAGGACAAAGTAAGGGAAATGATCTCAGAGAAACTGAAGATGGACCACAGGAAGATTGAGGTGGAGCGCACCAACAGGACTGGAAAACCCACCACCGTCCCAGGTGATAAGCCCAATAGTGGTCACATTTCTTAATTTCAATGAAAGGTAGCTGTTCTGGAAAGAGCCATGAACTTGAGAGGAACGTACATCTTCCTCAACGAGGACTATCCTGAAGCTGTGCGCCAGAAGAGGAAAGAACTTATCCCAGCCATGAAAGCTGCCAGAGACCATGGGGACATTGCTTACATACGCTATGACAGGCTCATTGTCCACCCTCCCTCCCAAAAGCCTGGAAGGGAGTAGAGAGCCAAGCCTATGGGTTCGTAGCTTCAACCCCGCAACACACACACACTTAAAACACACCAACTGATTAATGGACTGCTGAATATTTGTTTTTCTCTTGCTTTGTTTGTTCTTTTCCATATTATGTCTATCTCTGATAAGCTACCCAGGAAAGGGCTGAAAATGGCCCATATTAATATATGTAGCCTTAGAAATAAGGTTAATGAAGTCAATAACTTGCTAACATCAGATAACATTATTATATTAGCCATTTTTGAGGACTTACTTAGATAATTCCTTTGATAGTACAGCAGTAGCAATACAATGATATAACATCTATAGACGAGACAGGAATGCTTATAAGGGAGGTGTTGCTGGATACAGTGGCTTCAGAAAGTATTCACGGGGGGCCAGTATGAAAAATGTATGCACTCACTAATTGTAAGTCGCTCTGGATAAGAGCGTCTGCTAAATGACTTAAATGTCAAAGGTATTCACCCCCCTTGACTTTTTCCACATTTTGTTTTGTTACAGCCTGAATTTAATGGGTTACATTGAGATAATGTCAAAGTGGAATTATGTTTTTAAAAATGTGTAGAAATGTATAAGATATGGAAAGCTGAAAGGTCTTGAGTCAGTAAGTATTCAACCCCTTTGTTATGGCAAACCTAAATAAGTTCAGGAGTAAAATTAGTTTAACAACTCACATAATAAGTTGCATGGACTCACTCTGTGTGCAATAATAGTGTTTAACATGATTTTGAATGACTACTTAATCTCACATACAATTATCTGTAAGGTCCCTCAGTCGAGCAGTGAATTTCAAACACTTGATTCAACCACAAAGACCAGGAAGGTTTTAAATGCCTTGCAAAGAAGGCCACTGATTGGTACAGACATTGAATATCTGTTTGAGCATGGTGAAGCTATGAACTTTGGATTGTGTATCAATACACCCAGTCACTACAAATATACAGGCATCCTTCCTAACTCAGTTGCCAGAGAGGAAGGAAACCGCTCAGGGAATTCACCATGAGGCCAATGGTGACTTTAAAACAGTTAAAGAGTTTAATGTCTGTGATAGGAGAAAACTGAGGATGCATCAACATTGTAGTTACTCCACAATACTAACCTAATTGACAGAGTGAAAAAGAAGGAAGCCTGTACATAATCAATTACAAATATTCCAAAATATGCATCCTGTTTGCAACAAGGCACTAAAGTAATACTGCAATAAATGTGGCAAAAGCAATTCACTTTTGTCCTGAATACAAAGTGTTATGTTTGGGGCAAATCCAATACAACACATTACTGAGTACCACTCTCCATATTTTCAAGCATAGTGGTGGCTGCATCATGTTATGGGTATGCTTTAATCGTTAAGGACTGGGAGTTTTTTCAGGATAAAAATAAACGGAATGGAGCTAAACACAGGCAAAATCCTAGAGGGAAAACCTGGTTCAGTATGCTTTCCACCAGACACTGGGAGATGAATTCCCCTTTCAGCAGGATAATAACCTAAAACACACTGCCAAATCTATGCTGGAGTTGCTCACCAAGAAGACAGTGATTTGCAGTGGCCGAGTTACAGTTTTGATTTCAATCTACTTCAAAATCTATGGCAAGACCTGAAAATGGTTGTCTAGCAACAACCAATTTGACAGAGCTTGAAGAATTTTGAAAAGAATTATGGACAAACAATCAAGGTGGAAAGCTCTTTGACTTACTTGTAAAAATAAAGAAAAACCCTTGAATGAGTAGGTATGTCCAACTTTTTGACTGGTACTGTAATTCACAAATACATTTCTTGGTAGTCCCAAAAATATTGCTTGCCATCAGGTTGTAAATCACAGCTGGCCTTGTACAGTCATGGTCAAAGGTTTTGAGAATGACACAAGTATTGGTCACAAAGTTCGCTGCTTCAGTGTTATGAGATATTTTTGTCAGATTTTACTATGGTATACTGAAGTATAATTACAAGCATTCCATACGTGTCAAATGCTTTTATTGACAATTACATTAAGTTTATGCAAAGAGTTGATATTTGCAGTGTTGACCCTTCTTTTTCAAGACCTCTGCAATCCACCCTGGCATGCTGTCAATTAACTTCTGGGCAACATCATGACTGATGGCAGCCCATTCTTGCATAATCAATGCTTGGAGTTTGTCAGAAGTTGTGGGTTTTTGTTTGTCCACCTGCCTCTTGAGGATCGACCACAAGTTCTCATTGGGATTAAGGTCTGGGGAGTTTCCTGGCCATGGACCCAAAATGTCGATGTTTTGTTCCCCCAGCCAATTAGTTATCACTTTTGCCCTATGGCACAGTGCTCCATCATGCTGGAAAAGGCATTGGTCGTCACCAAACTGTTCTTGGATGGTTGGGAGAAGTTGCTCTCGGAGGATATGTTGGTACCATTATTTATTCATGGCTGTGTTCTTAGGCAAAATTGTGAGTGAGCCCACTCCTTGGCTGAGAAGCAACCCCACACATGAATGGTCTCAGGATGCTTTACTGTTGCCATGACACAGGACTGATGGTAGCGCTCACCTTGTCTTCTCCCGGACAAGGTGTTTTCTGGATGCCCCAAACAATCGGAAAGGGGATTCATCAGGAGAAAATGACTTTACCCCAGTCCTCAGCAGTCCAATCCCTGTACCTTTTGCAGAATATCAGTCTGTCCCTGATGTTTTTCCTGGAGAGAAGTGGCTTCTTTGCTGCCCTTCTTGACACCAGGCCATCCTCCAAAGGTCTTCGCCTCACTGTGCGTGCAGATGCAGTCACTCCTGCCTGCTGCCATTCCTGAGCAAGCTCTGCACTGGTGGTGCCCCGATCCCGCAGCCGAATCAACTTTAGGAGACGGTCCTGGCGCTTCCTGGACTTTCTTGGGCGCCCTGATGCCTTCTTCACAACAATTGAACCTCTCTCCTTGAAGTTCTTGATGATCCGATAAATGGTTGATTTAGGTGCAATCTTACTAGCAGCAATATCCTTGCCTGTGAAGCCCTTTTTGTGCAAAGCAATGATGACGGCATGTGTTTCGTTGCAGGTAACCATGGTTAACAGAGGAAGAATAATGATTTCAAGCACCACCCTCCTTTTAAAGCTTCCAGTCTGTTATTCTAACTCAATCAGCATGACAGAGTGATCTCCAGCTTTGTCCTCGTCAACACTCTCACCTGTGTTAACGAGCAAATCACTGACATGATGTCAGCTGGTCCTTTTGTGGCAGGGCAGAAATGCAGTGGAAATTAAGTTCATTTTCATGGCAAGGCGGAAATACCATTGGAACCATTTCCGTGTTTTTATGGGTATTATGACGCGTCCACTGTGGCGGACTATAACTGATTGATTTACAAACGCGCAATACCCGTTGAATATGACCGGTGTCAGTAAACAGTCAGGAAGAAAACGTAATTAAATTGTTGCCAGCAGCACAGTTACTAATGCTCTAGATAACAGCCTAACCAGCTCTGCTAGGGTGAGTAAAATGGTCAGAGTGAGGTGTACTGTCTGGAAGTAGCTAGCAAGCTAGCCAACTTTAGCGAGTTAGCGTGGGTGCTTGACTGCCGTTGTGAGGTCAGAACACTCAGATCAACCCTACTCCTCAGAGCGTCCACTGTCAATAGTGCAGTGTGTGCTCTGAACACACACAAAAAAGTGTCATATTCTTCCTGGGGGTGTATGTGAAGAGATTCTAATGAGATTTCATGTTGCTAAAACGCTGTCAGTCCCACTTTAATTTACCTTTATAAGGCAGTTACTTTCTCAGCTCAAAATACACTTCTTGACTCTATGTAACTCACGTTAAATGGTATTTTTACATGCATGTCCTCTCATTTCATCTCCTTCTGTTCTCCACTAGATCCACCTCTTTTCTCTGAAAACCTTTTGTAACTTCTCATTGGTTGAGAAAACTATCAATTGATCAGCAAGTGTCTTTTAAAGTAACAACGCACGGGATGCCAAATGGCATCACCACATTAAAGATGCACTATGCAGAAATCTCTCCGCCATTTCCTGGTTGCTAAAATTTTAATATTTTACCTAATTTCAGTTTATGTGACAAAACAAGCAGTCGTTGTGTAGAGAATGATTGTACCATCTAAACCGCTGTGAAATATATTTTCCATAACCAAAGATATTGTATTTTCAGCTGTTTTGAAGCTGGTGTACAAAACCAAAAGTAAAATGTACAACAACGAAGGTAGAGGTGCTCACTCAGATGCTTTCTCCAATGAGATACATTAATTATCTTGCAAATTGAAGAAAAATGATGAAACACAGAGAGACGAAAGATACATTATTTGATTTTTTTGGTAAAATCTTTTGGGAAGCATCCATAAATACACGCCACTGCATCACACACACACAACTCTGAGAGGAGCCACTGTGCAGTGACCATGAAGAAGTTGTGTGCTTGAGCAAGGGCACAACAGTAGGAGATAGTAGTTATGATCCAACAACAGCCCTGCCAGATCAATTGTGAAAACTTTCAGCATCTTTCTTTGTTCACAGAAACAATTTGAAGCATCTCCAGCTACGTACAGATAGTCATATGTCTATGAGTGACCAGATTGACCAGTCAGTGAATTCAAGCATAGACCCAAGTGATGATGGAGACCAAACCAAGGATGAAAGGTAAACCAACAACACATGCATTATTACATGGAGTTGTATGACATACACTACCTTACCAAAAGTATGTGGTCACCTGCTCGTGTCGTAGAAATATTTGACTAATAGATAATCAACTCAAAAATATCTCTCAAGACACCGGAGCTTGTGAATTCAAGAATTAGACTTTATTGCATAACAAAGCCGAGTTTGCCCCATGGAACAACTGTCTCTCTCTGGCTTAGAGATCTCTTATATACACACAGATGAAAAAACATGCGTACATTCCTAACTTTTTTTAGTTCTGCACCACCCTTTTTTTTCAACGTCCAGCTGTCACACAATGTCCACTCCAAAAGGTCATGAATGCTTTTTTCTATATGAAGCCTCTCATTCTATCATTCTATTGGCTGCGTGGCTTAGGCCCCTTCTTAAACAAAAGAACTACGGTAATGCATACCATGTGTCTATAACAAGCCCATGGGCCACAGTTTGAGAGCCCCTGCGACAAAGCACATACATTCATTTAAACATAATCATGTTTATTACTAATATTCTTATTTTACCTTTGACCTCTCCCTACATTTGCCTTAATGATACATAACATAATACCATATAATCCCCCCTATGGGACATTCCAACAATGTCCCAACAATACAAAGATTAATTACCCATATCACAATATTATAACAATCAAAATAATCAATATCCATATCTAATCAAGTAATTGCCATATCAACATCACTAAGCATTAATATTAATAAGTTATTCAGATCAATCAGTCCACTTATAATTTATAATCATAATCAAATTAATTACCCAAAACAACTTTAGAATGACAATTCTTAATTAGTCACCTTTGTTCCATCATTCAAAGTTAAAACTCTCACCTTGGCACATACTGACACTGGCCGAATGTACATATATATATTATAATAATTCTAGCATTAACTTCCTCATAACGAGAATTACAACAGATCAGTACCTTAATGCATTGTCCAAATTACTATAAATTTAGTAGTGTATAATACCTCCTTAATCAACATACTACCTCAACTAACACTCCCTTCCTCTACCGGCACTCAATCTTCTGGCGTCTTCATTATGTTCTTCAGATAGCTTCATAGTTCATCTTGGATTGCCCATAGCAATGTCCCAATTCCAATGTCACACCTGAACCGCCACACCTCCACCATCATTCTGTTTTGTCCATGTGCAAACAAGTATACCCAAACTAGGAAGAACGTTGCATTTGCATAGACCTATTTCCTCACATTCTTGAAAGAAAAGGCACAAAAGAGAAGGCAATTGATTGCTTTGATTTGATGCTGGATTCAGGTCTCCTGGCAGAAGTGGTGTCAGACAGGAATGTCTTCAACGCTTTTGTTGTTCCTCTTTAGCCGAGTAGAGGATTTTGGGTTTTTATTGAGGTTTACACCGTTCTGGGCCAAATGATCTCTGCAATGCATTACGACACCATCTGTAGTAACCTCAGGAACGGACAGATCATAACAGTTCAGTTGAGTTAATTTCCAATCCAAAACATCCCTATTAACATTGTCTACATGACAAATCATTATGTTTCATCACTCATTCTTATACCCATTTCTATCTAACGCCTGATAGATTTTCCTTTGAGGGGCCCCTGTATTCCAAAGGCTATCTGTTTAAACACCCCCTAGTTTCACATTCTCCCTTGAATTCTCCCAAATTATATAACCCAATTGTTTTATTGTAACATTCCTATATTTTTGCTCATACTATATTTGACATTACTCTGGTGTTTCCCTTTCCTTGTTCCTATTCTAACAATTGCTTACACTTCTCTCCTCATCCTGGTTGATCATAAAAAATTTTTTATTTAGGATTTCCTAAATATTACAAACATTCTGCTGGCCAATTTGGTGTTCCCGAGTTCCTTATATGACAAAAGTTGTAGTTGAATCATAACACAGTCCTAGTAACTGTGAAAATGTTGAACTACTGTTAATTCTTTAAACGGAGATGTGGTGCATATTAGACTATTTTCTTTATTTAATTGTAATATAATATATTGTACTCATCTATATCAATCATTGTTTAACGGCTCCTTCAATTCCCTTTCTTCTGTATTTGGTATATGTCACGCCCTGGCTCTGGGGACACTTGTATGTTGAGCCAGGGTGTGCATTTCATTTGTTTATCGAGTATGTGTATTTCTATGTTGGCCTGAGTGGCTCCCAATCAGAGGCAACGAGTGTCAGCTGTCGTTGGTTGTCTCTGATTGGGAGCCATATTTAAACTGTCTGTTTCCCATTTGTGTTTGTGGGATCTTGTTTCTAGTCTGGTTATGTTAGACCGTGAACTGTCACGTGATCGTTTGTTGTTTTTGATCGTGTCTCTAATTAAAGAGTATGTTTGCCTGCAACGCTGCGCCTTGGTCCTCTGTTCCCGACGATCGTGACAGAAGATCCCACCTCGACTGGATCAAGCAGTGTGACGGGGAGAGAGGATGGACCTGGGAGGAGATGAGTGAGAGTCTGACAAGAGGGATGGAGGCCATGAGCATGGGGAGAGACAAGCCCATACATTTTTAGGGGGGGCTAACGCCGTGGACGACGGGGCAGCAGGAGACCGCCAGGTTACGGGAGTCACTGGTCACCAGGGGGGAAGGGAGGATGTAAAGGCACGGCGAGAGGTACTGGCGTGTGTTGCCAGTCCGGTCCGGCCTGTTCCCTGATCCCCACGTAGGGCCAGTGGTGTGTGTTCCCAGTGCGGTCCGGCCTGTTCCTGCCACTCGCACCAAGTCAGTGGTGCGCTCGTCAGCCCGGTCTGGCCGCTCCTGCTCCCCGCACCAAGTCAGTGGTGCGGCCGTCAGCCCGGTCCGGCCCATTCCTGCTCCCCGCACCAACTCAGTGGTGCGTTCGTCAGCCCAGCTCGGCCCGTTTCTGCTCCCCGCACCTGTCAGTGGTGCGCTCGTCAGCCCGGTCCGCCCGCTCCTGCTCCCGCACCAAGTCAGTGGTGCGTTTCGTCAGCTTCAGCGGCCCGTTCCTGCTCCCCGCACCAAGTCAGTGGTGTGCGTCGCCAGCCCGGTCCGCCCATTCCTGCTCCCTCACCAAGTCAGTGGTGCGTTTCGTCAGCCCAGCTCGGCCCGTTCTGCTCCCGCGCACAAGTCAGTGGTGCGCTTCGTCAGCCCGGTCCGCCCGCTCCTGCTCCCCGCACCAAGTCAGTGGTGCGTTTGCGCCAGCCCGGCGCGGCCGGTCCTGCTCCCCACACCAAGCCAGTAGTGTGCGTCGGCCAGTCCGGCACGGCCGTGCCTGTTCCACGGTGGCTGGTCCGCACCGGTCAGATGCTTCACGCCGAGCTAGAGCAATCCGGCTCCACCAGTGTGCAGTCCAGCTCCGGCCAGCGGGGCCAGACCCGGACCAGGGGTACTTTGGGGGGTTGGAGAGGGAGCGGGATCAGGCCCGAGCCGGATCCGCCGCCTAAGCAGAGTGCCCACCCGGTCCCTCCCCTGTGGTGTTTGGTGGCGCGGTCCGAGTCCCGCGCCTTTAGGGGGTACTGTCACGCCCTGGCTCTGGGGACACTTGTATGTTGAGCCAGGGTGTGCATTTCATTTGTTTATCGAGTATGTGTATTTCTATGTTGGCCTGAGTGGCTCCCAATCAGAGGCAACGAGTGTCAGCTGTCGTTGGTTGTCTCTGATTGGGAGCCATATTTAAACTGTCTGTTTCCCATTTGTGTTTGTGGGATCTTGTTTCTAGTCTGGTTATGTTAGACCGTGAACTGTCACGTATCGTTTGTTGTTTTTGATCGTGTCTCTAATTAAAGAGTATGTTTGCCTGCAACGCTGCGCCTTGGTCATCTGTTCCCGACGATCGTGACAGTATAGCTCTAACATATACAGGGTTTAATGCACTTTCCCAAGGAATAACTACTCCAATAACACTTCCCCCTGGAAATCTAACACCAAATATAATAATAATAATAATATGCCATTTAGCAGACGCTTTTATCCAAAGCGACTTACAGTCATGCGTGCATACATTTTTTTTTGTGTATGGGTGGTCCCGGGGATCGAACCCACTACCTTGGCGTTACAAGCGCCGTGCTCTACCAGCTGAGCTACAGAGGACCACAAAATACTACATCAAATTGTTTATCTAAGTCTTGGACTGTTCTCCTTATGTCTATGATTCACCTGTCTCTTTCTTTCATTATCTTCAGGTCACACTACCCCATGTGACTTCCCCATACTCTTTGTGCTGGTTTCTCACACACCAATAATATTTTAACCCTTGTATTTTAATAGTGATCCCTTCCTGTATTTTTTAGTTATGGTTCCTGCCTGTGCAAGAATATACATTCTAATCCTGTGTGACACTCTGGCTCTATGGACTTTTATTTTAGAGCCAGGGTTGTATTTCTTTTGGTGGTGTTGGGTATGGGTGAGTTTCATTTGTTTGTGTTTTGGTAATTGGTCAATGACTCCCAATCGGAGGTAACGAGTGTCAGCTGTCGGCTCGTTATCTCTGATTGGGAGCCATATATATACTGTTGTGTTTCACTGTTGGTTTGTGGGTTTTTGTTCTATGTTCAGTCGATGTACTGAGGACGTTACGGATCGTGTTTTGTTTTGTCAACATTAAAGTCATGTTCACTCCCAACGCTGCGCTTTGGTCCTATTTCATAGATCGGTCGTGACAGAAAAACCCACCACAACGAGACCAAGCAGCAGTTGGAATACGAGTGGTGCAGCCAGAAGAGCGAAGGTTGGGAGAGGACTATGGAGGCCTGGTCCACCGAGAGGAGAGACCCCAGAATTTTAGGGGGGCTCACGACGTCGGGGCAGAAGGTGTACGGCCTGGAGGAGTGCAAGAGGTTGGCAGAGATGGCCGCCAGTTTAAGGGGGCCACTGGTTACGAAAGGGGATGGAAAGTGTGGAGGCACGGCGAGAGGTACTGGGGGTGTTTCCAGTCCGGTCCGGCCCGTTCCTGATCCCCGTGTAGGGCCAGGGTGTGTGTCCCCAGTGCGGTTCTGTCTGTTCCTGCGCCCCGCACCAAATCTGTGGTGCGTTTCGCCAGCCCAGCCCGGCCTGTCCCTGCTCAACGCACCGAGCCTACGGGGTGCGTCGTCAGCCCTGTCCAGCCAGAGCCGTCCGCCAGACAGGATCAGCCAGAGCCGTCCGCCAGACAGGATCAGCCAGAGCCTTCCGCCAGCCATGAGCAGCCAGATCCTTCCGCCAGCCATGAGCAGCCAGATCCTTCCGCCAGCCATGAGCAGCCAGATCCGTCAGCCAGCCATGAGCAGCCAGATCCGTCAGCCATCCATGAGCAGCCAGATCCGTCAGCCAGCGCATGAGCAGCCAGATCCGTCAGCCAGCCATGAGCCGTCCAGCCAGGATCCGCCAGAGCCGCCAGCCAGGATCCGCCAGAGCCGTCCAGCCAGGGGATCCGCCAGAGCCGTCCCAGCCCGGATCCGCCAGCCAGCCAGGATCCGCCAGAGCCAGCCAGCCAGGATCCGCCATTCAGTCCGGTGCTGCCCCTTAGCCCGGTGCTGTCCCTTAGTCCCGTGCTGCCCCTTAGCCCGGTGCTGCCCCTTAGTCCGGTGCTGCCCCTTAGCCCGGTGCTGCCCCTTAGCCCGGTGCTGCCCTTAGCCCGGTGCTGCCCCCTTAGTCCGGTGCTGCCCCTGAGTCCGGTGATGCCACTTAGTCCAGTGCCGCCATTAACCCAGTGGGGTGTAGTTGGGGGTGGTAATGTGGAGGAGGCTAGGGAAGCGGGTGGTGACTAAGGTGGGATGGGAGCACGACCAGGGGCAGAACCGCCACCGGTGGACAGACGCCCACCCAGACCCTCCCCTAGACTGTATGCTGGTACGCCCGGAGTTCGCACCTTTAGGGGGGTACTGTGACACTCTGGCTCTATGGACTTTTATTTTAGAGCCAGGGTTGTATTTCTTTTGGTGGTGTTGGGTATGGGTGAGTTTCATTTGTTTGTGTTTTGGTATTGGTCAATGACTCCCAATCGGAGGTAACGAGTGTCAGCTGTCGGCTCGTTATCTCTGATTGGGAGCCATATATATACTGTTGTGTTTCACTGTTGGTTTGTGGGTTTTTGTTCTATGTTCAGTCGATGTACTGAGGACGTTACGGATCGTGTTTTGTTTTGTCAACATTAAAGTCATGTTCACTCCCCAACGCTGCGCTTTGGTCCTATTTCATAGATGGTCGTGACATCCTGTCTATATCCCTTCTATGTCTTGTTCTTCTGCTCTTTATTATTATCAGTACTCCATTCCCCTTATTCTCAGGTAACTAGTAAAGTGTAGAGAAATCAATGATAGGATATCTGGTGCGTCTTGGAGGTCTGGAATCTCTCAGTGGTCTGGAATCTCTCGGTGGTCTGGAATCTCTCGGCGGTCTGGAAGGTCCTTAAAGTCTCTTAATCATCAGTTCCCTCACTCTGGTACAATGATTAAGATGATACCCGATACTCCCCTCTATCCGTACCATCGTTGGTATAACCTGGACAACGATGTGTATGGTCACTTCAGTTGTTAACCTTCCCCGTCACTAGGGTCTCCGGATCAGCCAGAGTCCCTCTCAATCTATCGACATCTGTCTGTAAAAAGTGTCCTTCAAACAGCCTACCCATAGGAAGCTCAGAGATACTGCTGCAAAGACACAAGCACAGACACACACAAAAAATAACAATGCTACCCAATGGCTGAGGTTGGAACACTCCTATAGTGGGAAACATGAATCTTAGTATCTGTCTCCACCACTTTTACCATCATTAAGGTAGCCAACAACACCTGGTACAGGCCCCTCCACATAGGGTCTTTCCAGCTCTTTCTTCTGTAGTCTTTTGCCATCACATAGTCTCCAGGGCACAGAAAATACTCAGATTATCCTACTCAGTTGGGCAGAGTTATCTTCACCCATGAAAAGAAAATCTTAAGAACATTGTTAGGTTAGGTGAGACACAGTATGCTACTTATGTCCTCTCATCCATCAAGAGAAGCCTTGAGATTATGAAGCACACCTGCTTCCAGCTTGTTGTAGTCCACTTATCTCATAGACAGACCACCTCTACACCATGCCTCCTATCACAAAAACAAAAATGATTTAACCTAACCCATAACACATTATTACTACTGCTCATATCCTTAACACACCTTGCATATTTCCCCACAAAACCATAATAAACCATTAAAACCTCTGTAATCCCAACTTCCCCCTTGGACATATGCATCACATCATGATTCATGTGTACAGAAAAACAAAACAAAACAATATTGCCTATCAAACCTAAAATAATAACTAACCTTAAAATGACAACCCTTGAGTATATCTTTACTTAACTGTATTCCATAACACTATTCAAGGAATACCTCTCCTTCAGGACTAACCCTCTCACTTCATCCTTGTCCTGTTTCGACTAATTTATATATAGGATTTTTTCCAAATTATAAACTTCTTCACAATTATCCTTATTTTATCTAACCCCCTAATTCAGCATGCCTCTAGAATTCATAATGCGGGTGATCAGGTCACACTATAAAGCCAGGACAGATTTCAGAGGTCATTGAAATCATTCAATGTATTGTTTCATCCAATAGTATACTACTCCTAACAACCATCAAGACCTTTCATAAATGTTGTAATTCCTTAGTACAGCTCTTTTCAAAATAAATCACACATATTTACTTATCCCTCAGTAAATAAAACCCAAATTACATGTGTATGCCCCTTTAAGATATTTCACTTCCATCCCATCTAAAAACCCCAAATAGAAATAAAAATCCTATACAACTAACATTTCATACTAAGTAGTTTGTTTGTGGTTATTTGAACACCATATAGTAAAACAATAACCAAACAAAAATGGCCAGGCCTTATTTATTTTGGTAGCTCCCTATGACAACCTAAAAATAAAACTACTTAATTTTACTAACTAGTTCCACCCTAGACTACCGACTTTTTTAACCTCCCAATAACAAATCCCCATGTTCCTGGAAGAGAAAGTATACATGTCGTTAACATATAATCAACAATCCAAAGATAGTAATTACACACAAACATCATACATATATCCCCAGTCCTATCTCATCAACAATCATTAACCCCAGCATCAATTTAAAATTGTTTGATAGGTCGTGGTCCTACCTTACCCTAACATAATATTATAGGAGACTCCCATCAACCCTTAAAAGAAACTCCCACTTAGAAGACACTAGATAATAACACGTTTTATTATGTTAACTACACCTTCCACTATAAACCTATAACCCCATTTTAGTAATTTAAACGTCAGCAAACTGTTGCATTGATGTTTACTTTTCTTTTTTTCTTTTTTTTAATATCAACTTATTGTTTCATAATCCAAAACCCATAAAAAGATGTCTACTTAATCCATCAAGCCAACAGCAACAACTACCTCCCAAGGTTCAACGTCCTATAAACAAATTATCGTTATCTGAAGTAATAAAACATCATCATAACTCACTGCTGTTTAAACAAACTATATAATGTCATATAAAATGATCAATTATCAAATATCGTTCCTTATTCAACTATCGAGACATGTTCTTCATTGGTAAATCGTCTCCACAAAGCAATACTACCTAATAACATATTCTCATTCTCCTAAGTAGAAATAATTACTTCTATTAAACAATCCCATTCAACATCAAGTCAACCTGTCTCATCACCCAATTAACTTATTTTTAAACCCTCTACAATATCTATCATACTCTACTGCTAATTTCCCTCATAATGGTACCTCAACAGATTACAAATTATTTTATATTTATAGTAAAAACCAATAAAACATAAAATTCACCAATATGCAATTTTAATTACTATGTTATCCTATCCAACATGGATTGGTAGGACAACATCTTTCCTATAATGTTATCAATGAAACCAGTAATTCACATCAATAACATCAATGTAAAAGATTCGCTTTCTGTCCCCTACTGGATTCGAACCAGGGACCCTCTGCACACATTGACAACATTCACCACCGAAGCACCGTTACCTATCGCTCCACCAATGCCACACAAAGCATCTACTTCCAGTTCATAGAGCAAGTGACGTCACCCAACGAAAACAGCACTAGCTCTCACCACTAACTAGCTAGCAATTTCCTGCCGATAATAATAATAATAATAATAATAAAATATGCCATTTAGCAGACGCTTTTATCCAAAGCGACTTACAGTCATACAAAATACGCGATCCTTGTACACCTAACTTAACCCATAATGTCCCTTATAGCGTTCTCACGTTTCAGCAAGCCCCAATGTTTAACACCCACAGACAAAAATGGAAATTCTTCAATTTTTCCTAGCAGACCCAATAGAACACTTTCAAACAGCGTTCTGCATTTACCTCTATCATAGGGTTTAAAAACGAACTTAACACCATTAATCATGCTACATTTCCATAGTAGCATCATGTTTGGTTCAGTTGATCTATTACCATAAAAGACATTCACTTCTCCATGTGTCGTAAACTATATCCTATTTCTCCTGTAATCAACTAAAATCATAGCCACGCAATTAAACCATCACCCCGCCATTACAGAATGAATGAGATCTATTAATATATCCTTTCTAAGTAAGCTACAAGTAACACCAAACACTTGCTGTAGTTTACCATCATATATCGAAATCATCCATTTATCACAATCCAATTTATTTATAGACATATTCCACCATTGTCACTCGTTTAATCTAGCAAAACCTTATTCAATGAATAAAAATTACTACCACGTAGTCTCCTCTCCGTTAACATTTTAGTCATTTAGCAGATGCTCTTATTCCAAGCGACACACAATTAGTGGGCTCATACATTATTATACTTATACTAGCCCCCTTGGGAATCGAACACCCAACCCTGGCGTTGCACGCACCGTGCTCTACCAACTGAGCTACAGAGGACCACAGATGAGCGTATAGTGCCTTTTTCTGATAATGTTATAATTGTAGCCTATTGCATTACTTTAGTTTAAAATATAAGTTAGTTTATTCAACAAATCTAGAACCCACTATAAATTGGTGCTATTCACTCAGCTTATAATAGCCAAAGCTCCTTGCATCCCCTAGTTCACGCAACGAAAATACATTATCATTCTACAATTCACCAACTATTCGCATACATTACTGATGTCACGCAAACCATAGAATAAAGTAATAACAATTAGAATTTTGTCAAATAAATGTTTTCCATCCAGCTATTCAAACTTGCTTCAAATATCTCTTTCAGCTCGATACAGTCAAGCAAGTATGACTCTCTTTTAACCGGAAACTAATTCATGGCATTAGTAAAGTCTATTCACATCCCAACAATAACTAATAATATATGTATATTCATAATATTAAAATACCTTACTTTCATTCCAGTCTACCTAAACAATTCAAATTATGGCCAAATCTCTTATCGAAATTGCCAGTCCGCTATTCAAATGTATCTGTCCTTTCTGATTTAGACTATAGACACTCCTCCTTCTTTCCCGTTGAATAAGTGAGTCCTTCAGTCTGAAAAGACGCAGGCTGCTAAATCGCCCAGTCTTATCCTGAATGTTCCTTCAATCTTAACAACCCACAACTATAGCTAAACTATACTTAGAAAACCTAGACTCTGTTCAGCGATGCAGAATCTATGCTTTATTGAAATGACAAGTTAATCCTCCTTTATTCGAATGATAATGGTCAGCAGTTTTAGTATCTGGCACATACCACACTTTATCAGAAAATAGCTTTGAAGGACACAAATCTCACACGCTCAACGTAATCAATTTAGCAGTCAACAAATCAAACCCCACATTCATTGATTTGGAAACAGATCTAACGACCTAACCAAATGAATTATATATCTGCTTCTGAAATAATAGATAGTTTATTATAATGCTTAATTCTACCACATGTCCTATGTACTCTCTCCCATTTCCACGTACGTCTACGTGTTTGGGCAAGTCAACACCTATAATTTTATCCAATCCCTCGTATGAAATAACACTCACAGAAAATGCATTCCATTCCAATATATTCATATCTACCAAACCATTCATGTTTCTAATTATTCTTTATTGCCACAATCTGTTAATCACAATCTAGTCTCAGCGGAACCATTCTAACTTCAGAGTGCGACTAATTTACACCATTATACCACTTTTATTCCATATTTATACAATGTTGTTCTCAAACGCGCTTAATTACTATTTGCATAACCTACAGGAATATTTTATTCTATCAAAGGGCCCAAATTTGGAATGTTAACCCTATCCTAGTTATTATTTTACTGTAGTCAATTTATCATAATACTACATCACCTCTAAAGGTTCTAAATATAATGTCAGAAACATACCCTAAAAGATTTATCAAAATAAAATGCATAGACGTCATATGACCACACCGGTACAGGTGACCTGTTCCTCCAACAGGATTTATTCTACGCCTCCTGGTAACGTGAATTTTCTACACTCAGTTGGTCAATGAATATCCACGCACCATTTATTCTTCTCTTTCCCTAATGTGAGATTGGGCACGCCCTTTCTCCATCAGACAGAAGCTTCAAACAACCTCAAATATATTTCCTTTCCTTACAGAAAGGCTATTTACTTGCAGGATTTCTTATTATTCTCACTCACACAGATGAGCAGCCACTTGTGCCCAAATGAATCAGACAGTTGAATGACTCACAGCCGCCCAAGCAACCCATTCACCATACGAGATGAGCAGACCTACTCTATATAACACTTTATCAAACATTTTAAGCCCTTGTAGCTATTTAACCCGTTCACCTACTCAGGATGACCGGTGTTACTCCAATTTATGGTGTCACCAACGCTGGATGACCTAACTTTTTTTACCTGATCGACCCTACCTAATTTTGGCATCACCACAACACAGGATGATGCCCTACCTGCCCGTTCAGACCTCTGGAGTGCTAATTTTAGCTCTCCAAAGCGGCATATCCACAGGATTTCTATTATTTAGCCCAGTCTTCCTCTACACACCTGGACTTCTACTACGCTTTCCTAAGCGACCTGTAAATTCTGCCCTATTTTTTCTGTTACACTTCCTCAACACAGAAAAAGGAGCGGTATTACACAGGATTTCTGCCTACCTAAGCAGTCCTCAAGACGATTCATTTTCACTACATGTCTAGAGCGGTATCTGTAGGTCCCAAATTTAGCTAGCCACCTGCCCGTTCAGACCTCTGGAGTGCTAATTTTAGCTCTCCAAAGCGGTATCCACAGGATTTAACATGTTATTGTCTGATCGCTCAACCAGCTGGACAGCCGCCCGTGTCGAAGTGACCCAGACAGAGCGATCAGCAAGATGAATCAAATGAATCAAATCAATTGAACAGACGGTTCAGACAAACGACAGCAACATGTATTCTTAAATTCAAAAGCGCCTAGTTTTTAATTCTCTGGTTCTTAAATTTGGAGAGACCTACTTGGTATTTCTTTAGATGTTGCCGAGCCCCGGATCGGACCACACAAACGTTATACTATATAAGTAAGAACTTGGCTTACCTTTTAAAAGCGGCCGCATTTGTTTGTATGGTCCGTCCAAGCCGTTTCACAACTGCAGATGTATACCGTCTCTGATCCCTATTTTTCAACTCCTGGCCAAGCTCGCCAAATATGTCGTAGAAATATTTGGCTAATAGATAATCAACTCAAAAATATCTCTCAAGACACCGGAGCTTGTGAATTCAAGAATTAGACTTTATTGCATAACAAAGCCGAGTTTGCCCCATGGAACAACTGTCTCTCTCTGGCTTAGAGATCTCTTATATACACATAGATGAAAAAACATGCGTACATTCCTAACTTTTTTAGTTCTGCACCACCCTTTTTTTTCAACGTCCAGCTGTCACACAATGTCCACTCCAAAAGGTCATGGATGCTTTTTTCTATATGAAGCCTCTCATTCTATCATTCTATTGGCTGCGTGGCTTAGGCCCCTTCTTAAAAAAAAAAGAACTACGGTAATGCATACCATGTGTCTATAACAAGCCCATGGGCCACAGTTTGAGAGCCCCTGCGACAGAGCACATACATTCATTTAAACATAATCATGTTTATTACTAATATTCTTATTTTACCTTTGACCTCTCCCTACATTTGCCTTAATGATACATAAAATTAAACCATACTCGTTGAACATCTCATTCCAAAATCATGGCCATTAATATGGAGTTGGTCCCCCCTTTGCTGCTATAACAGCCTCCACTCTTCTGGGAAGGTTTTCCACTAGATGTTGGAATTACATTGCTGAGGGGACTTGCTTCCATTCAGCCTCAAGAGCATTAGTGAGGGCGGGCATTGATGTTGGGCGATTAGGCCTCGGTGTTCATCCCAAATGTGTTTGATGGGGTTGAGGTCAGGGCTCTGTGCAGTGCATTTAAGTTATTCCACACTGATCTCGACAAACCATTAATGTATGGACCTCGCTTTGTGCACGGGGCATTGTCATGCTGAAACAGGGAAGGGCCTTCCCCAAACTGTTGCCACAAAGATTGAAGCACAGTATCGTCTAGAATGTAATTGTATGATGTAGCGTTAAGATTTCCCTTCACTGGAACTAAGGGGCCTGAACCATGAAAACCAGCCCCAGACCATTATTCCTCCGCCACCAAACTATACAGTTGGCACTATGCATTCGCAGTGCGTGGCGTTCTCCTAGCATCCGCCAAACCCAGATTTGTCTGTCGGACTGCCAGATGGTGAAGCGTGATTCATCACTCCAGAGAACGCATTTCCACTGCTCCAGAGTCCAATGGCGGCGAGCTTTACACCAGTCCAGCCAACGCTTGGCATTGAGCATGGTGATGTTAGGCTTGTTTGCGGCTGCTCGCCATGGAAACCCATTTCATGAAGCTCCCGATGAACAGTTATTGTGCTGATGTTGCTTCAAGTGGCTGTTTGGAACTGGGTAGTGAGTGTTATAACCGAGGACAGACAATTTGTTTGTGCTACGCGCTTCAGCAATCCGCATTCCCTTTCTGTGAGCTTGTGTGGCCTACCATTTTGCAGGTGAGCCGTTGTTGCTCCTAGACCTTTCCAATTCACAACAACACCACTTACAGTTGACCGGGGAAGCTCTAGCAGGGCAGAAATTTGACAAACTGACTTGTTGGAAAGGTGGCATCCTATGATGGTGCCACGTTGAAAGTCACTGAGCTCTTCAGTAAGGCCATTCTACTGCCAATGTTTGTCTATGGAGATTGCATGGCTGTGTGCTTGTTTTATATACATGTGAGCAACGGGTGTGGCTGAAATAGACAGATCCACTAATTTGGAGGGTGTCCACATACTTTTGTTTATATATAGTGTACATGATTGACATGTATATAAAGTAAATGTTTCTTGTGAAATTTAAAGTTGCTTGGTAAATCTAATAAGGTAATGTATTTTGTTATGTTTTAATGTGTGTAATTTCCTTCCACTTAGCATCATCAGGCCAGGAGAGGTGGTCTGTGATGTCTGTGATGAGGTCAGAGCTGTGAAATTCTGTCTGACCTGCACTCAGTCCCTACTGTGAGACCCACGTTAGGAAGCACTACACAGTACCTAAACTACAGAGACACACCCTGGTGGAGGTGACTGGAGACCTGGAGGAGAGACTCTGTCAGGAGCACCACAGAGCTCTGGAGGTGTTCTGCAGGACAGACCAGAAGCTGATCTGCAGTATGTGTGCAGTAACAGAACACAAAGGACATGATGTAGTCAATGAAGAGATAAAACAAGCAGGAAGACAGGTATAGTTTATGCTTTCTTCTACCCTTTATCAGAAAACATGCTTACTTTCCTCTGTTGTCATCATTGTCCAATGCAAAGTAGTGCACATTTTTTGCATCCCACTATACAAAATGTTTGTTTCTCCATAAAATACCACTTGTTCTGAAAACGATTTCATAGTGATGATGTCATAGAAGACATGTTGCTCCTTCGTGATCCTCACATTTTTTCTTCTTCTGTTGCCCTTTTTGATATAAAAGACTCAAGGGGAAGAGCAACATCAAAACCAGGTTTTAAATGAAGGTATGTGTTCAAACTTTTAAGGCACAATTCACTGGCACTTTCTCCCCTGTGTTAATGGGTTGGAAACAAAACATACAGGCTGTATATATTTTACATGCTACTGCTCTTTAACCATTTCATCTCCAAACATTAGAACAATTAACATTTTCAAAAACGTTATAAATTATAACTATTTAAATTAGCAAACTCTAGCATAAAAGAGCCCACCAACATTAATAGAAACTCTTGAACCGTTCAAACTAGATTAACCAAACCAACTTTCAGATGTTCAGGCTATCATATCCTATCAACCATTAAGAAAGCTAATAAGTGCACACATTTTGTTTAGGACATGTACTTTTCTAGTTATTATTATCCGCTGCCACCTGTAGCGCCAAAAGCTTAAAAGCTACCAACACCAAAACAACTTTAAAATGTGCAGAATTACTCACAATCGATTGCTTAAATACATATTTTTGATACTATGTATACTTTTGAACTATAACTGTTTTACATTTGCATTAAAGCTCCATAGACTTCAATGGGATATATTTAAATGTTTAGTTCGTAGTCAAATAACCTAGTGGCCTCATGGGTGGACTTTTATTAATATTTTACATAATCTTATAATTAATAAACATTATTTAATAAAACCCACCGAAAATCCAGTGTTTCTATGTCAAACAGTACCAGTCAAAAGTTTGTACACACCTACTCATTCAAGGGTTTTAATTAATTTTTCACTATTTTCTACATTGTAGAATAATAGTGAAGACATCAAAAGTATGAAATAACAGATATGGAGGCTGTGTAAGGGCTATTTTACCAAGAAGGAGCATGATGGAGTGCTGCATCAGATGACCTGGTCTTCACAATCCCCCGACCTCAACCCAATTGAGATGGTTTGGGATGAGTCGGACTGCAGAGTGAAGGAAAAGCAGCCAACAAGTGCTCAGAATATGTGGGAACTCCTTCAAGACTGTTGGAAAAGCATTCCAGGTGAAGCTGGTTGAAAAAGTGCCAAGAGTTTTCAAAGCTGTCATCAAGGCAGCATATATTTGGATTTGTTTAACACTTTTTTTGGTTACTACATGATTCCATATGTGTTATTTCATACTTTTGATGTCTTCACTATTATTCTACAATGTAGAAAATAGTAAAAATAAAGAAAAATCCTGGATTGAGTAGGTGTGTCCAAACTTTTGACTTGTACTGTATATATTATATTTACGGTATATATATATTTTATAATGCCATCTTTGTATCTCAAGCATTGTAATGTGGTTAACCTTAAAAATATAAATGAAAATTATTCAAATCTAAAAGATAAAATTCAACCAGAGAGCCCTTTGTGGGAAAAAGGCTGCACTTCAATCCCACAGTGAATGACCCTCTACACTATGACACCACACTAGGCCCTCTACACTATGACACCACACTAGGCCCTCTACACTATGACACCACACTAGGCCCTCTACACTATGACACCACACTAGGCCCTCTACACTATGACACCACACTAGGCCCTCTACACTATGACACCACACCAGGCCCTCTACACTATGACACCACACTAGGCCCTCTACACTATGACACCACACTAGGCCCTCTACACTATGACACCACACTAGGCCCTCTACACTATGACACCACACTAGGCCCTCTACACTATGACACCACACACAACTGCAGAGTTTGATATTACCGGCCGTAATTGATATGGTGGAAACAAACTGTATGGTAAGGGGAGGCAGAGGCACAGAAACTCACATCAATACCTTTGTCAGATAACACTGTGAAACAAATAATTTATGCTATATCTAGCAATCAAGAGGAAACTCTGACTGAACGACTCAAAAACTCCCCAGCTTACAGTCGCTTGTGAAAGTATTCACCCCCCTGGCATTTTTCCTATTATGTTGCCTTACATCCTGGAATTACAATAGATTTTTGGGTGGTTTGTATCATTTGATTTACACAACATGCCTACCACTTTGAAGATGCAAAGTATTTTTTCTTGTGAAACAAATAAGAAATAAGACAAAAAAACAGAAAACTTGAGCATGCATAACTATTCACCCACCCCAAAGTCAATACTTTTTAGAGCCACCTTTTGCAGCAATTACAGCTGCAAGACACTTGGGGTATGTCTCTATAAGCTTGGCACATCTAGCCACTGGGATTTTTACCCATTCTTCAATGCAAAACTGCTCCAGCTCCTTCAAGTTGGATGGGTTCCGCTGGTGTACAGCAATCTTTAAGTCATACCACAGATTCTCAATTGGATTGAGGTGGTCTGGGCTTTGACTAGGCCATTCCAAGACATTTAAATGTTTCCCCTTAAACCACTCAAGTGTTGCTTTAGAAGTATGCTTAGGGTCATTGTCCTGCTGGATGGTGAACCTCCATCCCAGTCTCAAAGCTCTGGAAGACTGAAACAGGTTTTCCTCAAGAATTTCCCTGTATTTAGCACCATCCATAATTCCTTCAATTCTGACCAGTTTCCCAGTCCATGCTGATGAAAAACATCCCCACAGCATGATGCTGGCACCACCATGCTTCACTGTGGGGATGGTGTTCTCTGGGTGATGAGAGGTGTTGGGTTTGCGCCAGACATAGTGTTTTCTTTGATGGCCAAAAAGCTCAATTTTAGTCTCATCTGACCAGAGTACCTTCTTCCATATGTTTGGGGAGTCTCCCACATGCCCTTTGGCGAACACCAAACGTGTTTGCTTATTTTTTTCTTTAAGCAATGGCTTTTTTCTGGCCACTCTTCCGTAAAGCCCAACTCTGTGGAGTGTACGGCTTAAAATGGTCCTATGAACAGATACTCCAATCTCCGCTGTGGAGCTTTGCAGATCCTTCAGGGTTATCTTTGGTCTCTTTGTTGCCTCTCTGATTAATGCCCTCCTTGCCCGGTCCGTGAGTTTTGGTGGGTGGCCCTCTCTTGGCAGGTTTCTAGTGTTGCCATATTCTTTCAATTTTTTAATAATGGATTTAATGGTGCTCCGTGGGATGTTAAAAGTTTCTGGTATTTTTTTTATAACCCAACCCTGATCTGTACTTCTCCACAACTTTGTCCCTGACCTGTTTGGAGAGCTCCTTGGTGTTCATGGTGCCGCTTGCTTGGTGGTGCCCCTTGCTTAGTGGTGTTGCAGACTCTGGGGCCTTTCAGAACAGGTGTGTGTATATATACTGAAATCAAGTGACAGATCATGTGACACTTAGATTGCACACAGGTGGACTTTATTTAACTAATTTTGTGACTTCTGAAGGTAATTGGTTGCCCCAGATCTTATTTAGGGGCTTCATAGCAAAGGGGGTGAATACATATGCACGCACCACTTTTCCGTTATTTATTTTTTAGAATTGTTTGAAACAAGTAATTTTTTTCATTTCACTTCACCGATTTGGGCTATTTCAATACATGAAATCCAAATAAAAATCAATTTAAATTACAGGTTGTAATGCAACAAAATATGAAAAACACCAAGGGGGGTGAATACTTTTGCAAGGCACAGAATGTTTTGCAATTGACTGCGATAGCCTCAAATAAAAAAGTAAGCATTGGCTATTATTTAACTATATTTTTGTTAATGGTTGATATAAATAATTACATTGAATATGTGTTGTACTTACAGTGGGGAGAACAAGTATTTGATACACTGCCGATTTTGCAGGTTTTCCTACTTACAAAGCATGTAGAGGTCTGTAATTTTTATCATAGGTACACTTCAACTGTGAGAGACGGAATCTAAAACAAAAATCCAGAAAATCACATTGTATGATTTTTAAGTAATTCATTTTCATTTTATTGCATGACATAAGTATTTGATACATCAGAAAAGCAGAACTTAATATTTGGTACAGAAACCTTTGTTTGCAATTACAGAGATCATACGTTTCCTGTAGGTCTTGACCAGGTTTGCACACACTACAGCAGGGATTTTGGCCCACTCCTCCATTCAGACCTTCTCCAGATCCTTCAGGTTTCGGGGATGTCGCTGGGCAAGACGGACTTTCAGCTCCCCTCCAAAGATTTTCTATTGGGTTCAGGTCTGGAGACTGGCTAGGCCACTCCAGGACCTTGAGATGCTTCTTACGGTGCCACTCCTTAGTTGTGCTGGCTGTGTATTTCGGGTCGTTGTCATGCTGGAAGACCCAGCCACGACCCATCTTCAATACTCTTACTGAGGGAAGGAGGTTGTTGGCCAAGACCATGCGATACATGGCCCCATCCATCCTCCCCTCAATACGGTGCAGTCGTCCTGTCCCCTTTGCAGAAAAGCATCCCCAAAGAATGATGTTTCCACCTCCATGCTTCACGGTTGGGATGGTGTTCTTGGGGTTGCACTCATCCTTCTTCTTCCTCCAAACACGGCGGGTGGAGTTTAGACCAAAAAGCTCTATTTCTGTCTCATCAGACCACATAACCTTCTTCCATTCCTCCTCTGGATCATCCAGATGGTCATTGGCAAACTTCAGACGGGCCTGGACATGTGCTGGCTTGAGCAGGGGGACCTTGTGTGCGCTGCAGGATTTTAATCCATGACGGCGTAGTGTGTTACTAATGGTTTTCTTTGAGACTGTGGTTCAGCGCTCCTCTGGTCATTGACCAGGTCGTGTAGTTCTGGGCTGATCCCTCACCTTCCTCATGATCATTGATGCCCCACGAGGTGAGATCTTGCATGGAGCCCCAGACCGAGGGTGATTGACCGTCATCTTGAACTTCTTCAATTTTCTAATAATTGCGCCAACAGTTGTTGCCTTCTCACCAAGCTGCTTGCCTATTGTCCTGTAGCCCATCCCAGCCTTGTGCAGGTCTACAATTGTATCCCTGATGTCCTTACACAGCTCTCTGGTCTTGGCCATTGTGGAGAGGTAGGAGTCTGTTTGAGTGTGTGGACAGGTGTCTTTTATACAGGTAACGAGTTCAAACAGGTGCAGTTAATACAGGTAATGAGTGGAGAACAGGAGGGCTTCTTAAAGAAAAACTAACAGGTCTGTGAGAGCGGAATTCTTACTGGTTGGTAGGTGATCAAATACTTATGTCATGCAATAAAATGCAAATTAATTACTTAAAATCATACAATGTGATTTTCTGGATTTTTGTTTTAGATTCCGTCTCTCACAGTTGAAGTGTACCTTTGATAAAAATTACAGACCTCTACATGCTTTGTAAGTAGGAAAACCTGCAAAATCGGCAGTGTATCAAATACTTGTTCTCCCCACTGTACCTGCAGTATAGTATGATTACTATTCATGTGTGCATGGTTATTATTGGCATTGACCGTGACCTTTCCCCTTTGATGATGTCATCACCCAGAGTCAGATCTGTACTATGCGACTCTACCACATGTTGAGTGGGCTGTATCATTTTCCTGTATTTGTACTGTTTGTACATGGCTGTACACCTTTTATTTCTTAGGTTTAAACTAAAGGTAATATTGAAATGCGTGTGGGCATTCCTTGTCAAGTTACTATAGTTGGGGTCCAGAGAATTGTTTGATATCAAAATGTGGTCGTGGGCCAAAAAGGTTTGGGAACCCCTGCATTACAGTATGGAAAGGAGTTGAACTGCCTCTGCTTGCTTTAACCTTATCCAAAGTACAGTGTAAAACGCTTATTATTGTGGAGTATTTATAATCCAAAGAAACGTTTAATTTATATATTTTGCGGCGTGGCGGAAACAATTGAACAGCGGCAAAGCGATGTTGCTAAATGAATATAGCGGAAACACTTCATTTTTGTTACATTACAAAGACTACTTCTGTTGTGACTTCTGCGTTTAATTAATTTATTTCTTTCAAAAGAATTTGCAGACCTCCTGTAATATATTTCTGGAGTTAAACTATAGCACTGACAATAATGGATGTTCCCTTAGTACTTCCTGCTCCAGACCAGCTGAATGTTGACTCAGTGGACACCACATCAGCTGCTGTTAGCTGGAGCCAACCACCAGGATTGGACCAAACCCAACATCATTACCAGATCTCCTACCGCTGTCCAGGGACAGAACCACACAAAACTACCACATCTTCACACAGCATCACTCTCTCTGACCTGAAACCTGCTACTGAATACTCTGTCACTGTCTGCACTGTGCTGGAAAATGGAAAGCAAAGTCAACTGGTGTTAACAACCCTCACGACAACAAGTAAGGAAGTACTGTAGTAAAGTATTAGGTTTTGTGTAGAACATTAATATATTATTGTACTTCATTAAACGTTGACTAGTTATCAAAATGACTCTAATGTAAATGAACTAATCATAATGGATGTGTCAGCATGGGATGTAAAGGTACAGTATCTTACCAACAATTAGATTTTTTTAAAAGATAAGTGCAAAAATTATCTGCACGCCTGTTTTCAATACTTTGTGCACCCTCTCCTTGTGAGGATAACAGTGGTGCAGCGGTCTAAGGCACTGCATCTCAGTGCTTGAGGCTTCACTACAGACCCCCTGGTTCGATTCCAGGCTGTATCACAACCGGACGTGATTTGGAGTCCCATAGAGCGGCGCACAATTGGCCCAGCATCGTCCGGGTTTGGCCGGTGTAGGCCGGCCAAACAATAATAAATACGAATTTGTTCTTAACTGACTTGCCTAGTTAAATGAAGGTAATAAAAAATTAGCCTTTTTCTATTATGTTTAATGAGATTGAAGAACACATTGCGAGGGATCTTAGACCATTCTGCGATTATGGACTGCCCTCTTCAATTCAAACCACAGGTTTTCAATGAGGTTCAAGTAAGTCCGGAGAAAGAGATGGCCATTGCAAAATGTGGATTTTGTGGTCAATTACCATTTTGATTTTGATGTGTGCTTGGGTTCATTGTCTTGCTGGAAGATCCATTTGCAGGGAAGTTTCAGCTCCCTAGTAGTAGATACAGTCAATACTACTACAGACTGGAGCCATCACACTGCATGTTAGTGAGCAGTGATACTACAGACTGGAGCCATCACACTGCATGTTAGTGAGCAGTGATACTACAGACTGGAGCCATCACACTGCATGTTAGTGAGCAGTGATACTACAGACTGGAGCCATCACACTGCATGTTAGTGAGCAGTGAGAGGGAGCAGCTGTATGTCAGATAGTTGGAGACCACCTGGGATATGGCTCACACCAGTGAAGGCGCTACCAAGGAGCAGAGCACCTCACTGGACTGGCATAAACTAAGAAGGCCACGCCTAACCTCCTCCTGCTTTAGGGAAGTCTGCCACGTCCGAGGGCAGAGCTCAGCGGAGAACCTGGAAGACTGAATGAATAAGGAACCCCTCAGACGGCAGCAATGAGGAGGGGTCTGGCCGTGGAGCCTGCTGCTGTCCGTGAGTACTACCACATCAAGAACGTGAACTACATGCAATGTGGGTTTGTAATCCACCCTGACGCACCTTGGCTGGGGTCTTCATCTGACGGGCTGGTCTACGTCCCCATTGAGAGCCCACCATTTGGCCGACTGGATCAAGTGACCAAACTGCAAGAGTTATGTTTACTGCCTCTACCTGACGCTCCAGTGTGGCAATCTGGAGCTAAAGCCACAGCACTTCTACTACTGGCAGGTACAAGGCCAGATGCTAATAACAGGGCTGGAGTATTTTCATTCATGTTCATTCATCATTGATGTTGACTGATAAATCTTGTTACACCAGTGGAGGCTCTTCAGAGAAGGAAGGGGAGGACCATCCTCCTCAGTGAATTTCATAAAAAAAAGAACTATTGTGAAACATTAAATTTAGTTATCCGTCACCAAATAATTGATTAAAACACATTGTTTTGCAATGAAGGTCTACAGTATCCTCAGCAGCACTCTGTAGGGTAGCACCATGGTGTAGCTGGATGACAGCTAGCTTCTGTCCTCCTCTTGGTACATTGACTTCAATACAAAACCTAGGAGGCTCATGTTCTCATCCCCTTCCATAGACTTACACAGTAATTATGACAACTTCCGGAGGATGTCCTCCAACTTATCAGAGCTCTTGCAGCATGAACTGACATGTTGTCGACCCAATCAAAGGAACAGAGAATGAATCTAGTACTGAAAAAATAAGCTACAGCTAGCTAGCACTGCAGTGCATAAAATGTGGTGAGTAGTTGACTCAAAGAGAAAGAAAGACAATAGTTGAACAGTTATGGACAAATTCATTTCTTCCAAAATTAAGGAGAAGCGAGAGCGCGAGAGAGAGCTAGCTATATTTGGTTGTATTTTTAAAAAACAAACTTTCACTTAGCTAGCAAATGCAGCTTCTTCTAATGTTTGGAATGTGTGGAAGCTTACGGAGTTTTGCACTTCCCTGAAATCATGTGGATTTTCAAGAGGAAACTACACAAATAAGAAATACATTGAGGAACATTATACACAGTTTTTGTGTAGTGGTGACTGATGATATCGCTAGCTAGCAACTGTTTGCATTGTGGTTTGTTTACCTTTAAGTTAGACTCGATCCGGATGGCCCGGCTAGTGTTTTCTTGCGAAGGTACGTGGGGGTGGTGTTGACATTCTACCCTATTGTTTTTGCATAAAATAATACAATTTCCCCAATTTCTTTAGCATACAATATAGCTTGGAATTTCATATTTTGCTCATCTTTATCAAGGGTTCCAGTAATTTCGGAGGTGACTGTACACACAGTACATTCAGTTTTTGTATGATGGTGAATTTCCCAGATCATATAATGCAGTTTGGTACTGAAATCAATTAACGTTTAAAAAATAATAATATCTGAATTAACTAGAGTCTAAGCATTGTGGAAGTATGTGTTGAAGTGTCTGACCTACTGTATATCTGAGAGATATAAGAAAGCTCAGGAAATTGCAAAACATTAATAACAATAATGTTTTTACCGATATTTATCCCCTTTTTTAGCGATTAAACTGCTTCCATACTTCCTTTTTATTTATTTTTGGTACGGGTTACCTTCAGACAGTTATTGTGAAGCTTGTGGTAGTCCTAGAGCATAACAACCGACATGTAAACACCCAAACCGTTTGGGACGCTACAGACAAAAAGTTGAATAGTTATCAAAATGGCTCTTAACAATAATGTATTTTCTCTTAGTAGTCCCTGCTCCAGACCAGCTGACTGTTGACTCAGTGGACACCACATCAGCTGCTGTCAGTTGGAGCCAGCCACCAGGATTCGACCAAACCCAACATCATTACCATATCTCCTACCACTGTCCAGGAACAGAACCACACATCACTACCACATCTTCACACAGCATTACTCTCTCTGACCTACAACGTGATACTGAATACTCAGTCACTGTCTGCACTGTGATGGAAAATGGAAAGAAAAGTCAGCTGGTGTCAACAACCCTTACCACAGGTAAGGACGTACCCTACTTAAGTATTACTGTATGTCTTGTTTCAAAGTTTATTGAACATTGAGTAGTTATCAAAACTAAACTAAACTAAACATAATGGATGTGTCAGAATGGGAATGGGACGTAAATGTACAGTATCTTCCTTGATGAGAAATACAGTTCCAGTCAAAAGTTTGGACACACCTACTCATTCCAGGGTTTTTCTTTATTTTTTACTCATTCCAAACCATCTCAGTTGGGTTGAGGTCGGGTGATTGTGGAGGCCAGGTCATCTGATGCAGCACTCCATCACTCTCCTTCTTGGTAAAATAGCATTTACACAGCCTGGAGGTGTATTGGGTCATTGTCCTGTTGAAAAACAAATGATAGTTCCACTAAGCCCAAAACAGATGGGATGGCGTATTGCTGCAGAATGCTGTGGTAGCCATGCTGGTTAAGTGTGCTTGAATTCTAAATAAATCACTGAGAGTGTCACCAGCAAAGCACCCCCACACCATCACACCTCATTCTCCATGCTTCACGGTGGGAACCACACATGCTGAGATTATCCATTCACCTACTCTGCGTCTCACAAAGACACGGCGGATGGTGCAGTTAATTGCCGATTTCTAAGGCTGGTAAATCTAATGAACTTTTCCTCTGCAGCAGAGGTAACTCTGGGTCTTCCTTTCCTGTGGCGGTCCTCAAGAGAGCCAGTTTCATCATAGCGCTTGATGGTTTTTGCGACTGCACTTGAAGAAACTTTCAAAGTTCTTGACATTTTCCGCATTGACTGACATTCATGTCTTAAAGTAATGATGGACTGTCATTTCTCTTTGCTTATATAAACTGTTCTTGCCATAATATGGACTTGGTCTTTTACCAAATAGGGCTATCTTCTGTACACCCCCTCTACCTTGTCACAACACAACTGATTGGCTCAAATTAATTTTGAAGGAAGAAGGAAAGAAGTTCCACAAATTAACTTTTAAGAAGGCACACCTGTTAATTGAAATGTTTTCCAGGTGACTACCTCATGAAGCTGGTTGAGAGAATGCCAAGAGTGTGCAAAGCTGTCATCAAGGCAAAGCGTGGCTATTTGAAGAATCTCAAATATAAAATATATTTTGATATGTTTAACATTTTGTTTGCTTACTAGATGATTCCATATGTGTTATTTCATAATTTTGATGTCTACAATGTAGAAAATAGTAAAACTAAAGAAAAAACCCTGGAATGAGTAGGTGTGTTCAAACTTTTGACTGGTACAGTATATGCTGTGTGTTTATACAGTTCTTTATTAAAAATGTAGTTATTTGTTACATTTGACATTGCAAAACCAAGCAGTACTACTTATTTCTCTGAGAGAGGTGAATATATAGAATTTTGCAAAAAAAAGAACATTAATATTTGTTTTTCTGAAATTAAACCATGAAGTGATTTTAAACAAATATATGTCTGTCATTAAACAACCTTAATTATACAACAAGCCATAATTTATTTTGAAAAAACACACTCTCTTTAATAGATTATTTAAACAATAAAATCTCATTCACCAACATTTCTGAAAATAGATATAGCATTTTGGAAAGTCTTTATTGTTTGTCACAGTTTTCTTTTCATTAACATTCTTCTTTTTTTGCGTGGCGGCAACAGTTTAGCTTAATGAATATAACAGAAACTTGTAATGTTTGTTACGTTACAAATCTAACCTCTGTTATGCAACTTCTGCTTTAGGATATTTCTTACCATATCAAAAGGAATTGCAATTGGATTTAAACTGTAGCACTGACAATAATGTGTTTCCACTAGTTATCCTTGCTCCAGACCAGCTGACTGTTAACTCAGTGGACACCACATCAGCTGCTGTTAGCTGGAGCCAGCCACCAGGACTGGACCAAACCCAACATCATTACCAGATCTCCTACCACTGTCCAGGAACAGAACCACACATCACTACCACATCTTCACACAGCATCACTCTCTCTGACCTGCAAGGTGGTACTCAGTACTCTGTCACTGTCTGCACTGTGATGGAAAATGGAAAGCAAAGTAAACTGGTGTCTACAACCCTCACCACAGGTAAGGAAGTACTCTACTTATTAAGTTTTATTTGTGGTGTCAAAGTTGATATAACTTCGACTAGTTATAAAAATGATTCTGCTTGATTTAACTTTATCCAATGTACAGTTTAAAACACTTTTTATTATGGAGATAATTTGTAATGACTGCATTGTTTTCATTTAAAGTGCCTTGCATAAGTATTCACCCCCCTTTTTCACATGTTATTGTGTTACAACCTGGAATTCAAATGTATTTAATTGTCATTGCTTTTAGCAACAATCTACTCAAAATAGTCTGTTATGTCAAAGTTGAAGAAATATTATATATATTTAGGCTCTGTCGTAGCCGGCCGCGACCGGGAGACCCATGGGGCGGCGTGCAATTGGCCCAGCGTCGTCCAGGGTAGGGGAGGGAATGGCCGGCAGGGATGTAACTCAGTTGATAGAGCATGGCGTTTGCAACGCCAGGGTTGTGGGTTCGTTTCCCACAGGGGGTATGAAAAAAATATAATGTATGCACTAACTGTAAGTCGCTCTGGATAAGAGCGTCTGCTAAATGACTAAAATGTAAATGTAATTAAGATGAATGAAAAATAAATCACTATTATACCTTGATTACATAAGTAGTCACCCCCCCCTGAGTAAATACATGTTAGAAATACATTTGGCAGCGATTAGAGATGTGAGTCATCTTGGTTATGTCTCATAAGAGCTTTGCACACATGTATTGTGCAATATTTGCCCATTATTCTTTTTTAAAGTATTCATGGATATTCATCGACATTCGTCTCCCAGTGTCTGTTGCAAAGCAGACTGAAGCAGGTTTTCCTCTAGTTTGCCTGTGCTTAGCTCCATCCTGTTTCTTTTCATCAAGAATAACTCCCCAGTCTTTGTTGATGTCAAGCATACCCATTCCATGATGCAGCCTCCACCATGCTGGAAAATAAGGAGGCAGTTACTCAGTGATGTGTTGTGTTGGATTTGCCCCAAAGATAAGGCTTTCAATTTAGGCCAAAAAGTATATTCCTTTGCCGTTTTTTTTACAGTATGACTTTTGTGCCTCGTTGCATACAAGATGCATGTTTTGGAATATTTGTATTATGTACAGTGGCTTGCGAAAGTATACACCGCCTTGGCATTTTTCTATTTTTGTTGCCTTACAACCTGGAATTTAAATTGAGTTTTTGGGGGGGATTGTATCATTTGATTTACACAACATGCCTACCACTTTGAAGATGCAAAATGTTTTTTATTGTGAAACAAACAAGAAATAAGACAAAAAACAGAACCTGAGCGTGCATAACTATTCACCCCCCCACCAAAGTCAATTCTTTGTAGAGCCATCTTTTGCAGCAATTACAGCTGCAAGTCTCTTGGGGTATGTCTCTATAAGCTTGGCCACTTGGATTTTTGCCCATTCTTCAAGGTAAAACTGCTCCAGCTCCTTCAAGTTGGATGGGTTCCGCTGGTGTACAGCAATCTTTAAGTCATACCACAGATTCTCAATTGGATTGAGGTGGTCTGGGCTTTGACTAGGCCATTCCAAGACATTTAAATGTTTCCCCTTAAACCACTTAAATGTTACTTTAGCACTATGCTTAGGGTCATTGTCCTGCTGGAAGGTGAACCTCCATCCCAGTCTCAAATCTCTGGAAGACTGAAACAGTTTCCCTCAAGAATATCTCTTTATTTAGCGCCATCCATCATTCCTTCAATTCTGACCAGTTTCCCAGTCCCTGCCGAAGAAAAACATCCCCACAGCATGATGCTGCCACCACCATGCTTCACTGTGGGGATGGTGTTCTCGGGGTGATGAGAGGTGTTGGGTTTGCGCCAGACATAGCGTTTTCCTTGATGGCCAGAAAGCTCAATTTTAGTCTCATCTGACCAGAGTACCTTCTTACATATGTTTGGGGAGTCTCCCACGTGGCTTTTGGCGAACACCAAACGTGATTGCTTATTTTTTTTCTTTAAGCAAAGGCTTTTTTCTGGCCACTTCCGTAAAGCCCAGCTCTGTGGAGTGTACGGCTTAAAGTGGTCCTATGGACAGATACTCCAATCTCCTCTGTGGAGCTTTGCAGCTCCTTCAGGGTTATCTTTGGTCTCTTTGTTGCCTCTCTGATTAATGCCCTCCTTGCCTGGTCCGTGAGTTTTGGTGGCCGGCCCTCTCTTGGCAGGTTTGTTGTGGTGCCATATTCTTTAAATTTTTAAAAAATAAAATATAAAAATAATATGCCATTTAGCAGACGCTGTTATCCAAAGCAACTTACAGTCATGCGTGCATACATTTTTGTGTATGGGTGGTCCCGGGGATTGAACCCACTACCTTGGCGTTACAAGCGCCGTGCTCTACCAGCTGAGCTACAGAGGACCACCCATACACAGAAATTGATTAATTGATGCTCCGTTGGATGTTCAAAGTTTCGGATATTTTTTTATAACCCATCCCTGATCAGTACTTCTCCACAACTTTGTCCCTGACCTGTTTGGAGAGCTCCTTGGTCTTCATGGTGTCACTTGCTTGGTGGTGCCCCTTGCTTGGTGGTGTTGCAGACTCTGGGGCCTTTCAGAACAGGTGTATATATACTGAGATCATGTGACAGATCATGTGACACTTAGATTGCACACAGGTGGACTTTATTTAACTAATTATGTGACTTCTGAAGGTAATTGGTTGCACCAGATCATATTTAGGGGCTTCATAGCAAAGGGGTTGAATACATATGCACACAATACTTTTCCGTTATTTATTTGTTAGAATTTTTTGAAACAAGTTAGTTTTTTCATTTCACTTCACCAATTTGGACTATTTTGTGGATGTACATTACATTAAATCCAACTAACAATCCATTTAAATGACAGGTTGTAATGCAACAAAATAGGAAAAAGGCTAAGGGGGATGAAAACTTTTGCAAGGCACTGTATATTTGTATTATTCTTTTCACTCTGTCATTTATGTCATTATTGTGAGTCACTACAATGTTGTTGATTTATCCCCAGTTTTCTCCCATCACAGCCATTGAATTCTGTAACTGTTTTAAAATCACCAATGTCCTCAGGGTAACATCCCTGAGCAGTTTCATTCCTGTCCTGCAGCTCAGTTCAGAAGGACGACTGTGTCTTTCTGTCTGGGTGGTTTAGTACATCATCCACAGCATCATTATTAACTTGAACATGCTTAAAGAGATATTCAATGTGTGATTTGTTATTGTTACCCATCTAACAATTACTTCCTTCTTTATGAGGCTTTGAAAATATCCCTGGTCTTTGTAGTTGAATCTGTGGTTGAAATTCAATACTTGACTGAGGGACCTTACAGATGTAGTATGTATGGGGGGACAGAGGAAGGGGAAGTCATTCAAAAATCATGTCAACCCCTATTATTTCACACAGAGTGAGTCCATGTAACTTATTATGTGATTTGTTAAACCACCTTTTACTCTTGAACTAATTTAGACTTGACTAAACAAAAGGGATGAATACTTATGAAACTATATATGAACTTTATTGTAATTATAAAATGTGTATTAATCTTAAACAATATCTTCCACTGACATTACAGAATATTTTTCAGATTGTTGACAAACCAAATGAAAAGGGGGGAGAATATGTATGCAAGGCATATTATATTTATAATTTATTTATATGTATATTCATAATCTTTTGGTCCTGTTGGTAGCACCTTTGCTAAATTAATATTAATATTAAATTATATATATATAATATAATACATTAATATAGCGGAAACATTAACAATAATCCCCTATTTCTTCTAAAATAAGTTTAAATTGAAAACAACCTTTGGTATCCACACCTTGTTATTTGGATTTTCTACATTGCAGAACCATTTTTTGTTGTTGTGTGACTTCTATTTTTTAGCTTATTTCTTTCCTAATCAAAAGGAATTGCAAGCTGGCCATTTCTACTTTTCCTCCTGTAGTGTATTTCTGGAGATAAACTGTAACCCTGACATTAATGTATGTTCCCTTAGTACCCCCAGCTCCAGACCAGCTGACTGTTAACTCAGTAGACACCACATCAGCTACTATTAGCTGGAGCCAGCCACCAGGATTGGACCAAACCCAACATCATTACCAGATATCCTACAGCTGTCCAGGGACAGAACCCCATATCACTACCACATCTTCACACAGCATCACTCTCTCTGACCTGCAAGGTGGTACTCAGTACTCTGTCACTGTCTGCACTGTGCTGGAAAATGGAAGGCAAAGTCAACTGGTGTCTGCAACCCTCACCACAAGTAAGGAAGTACTCTACTTAAGTATTATTTCTGGTTCAAAAGTTTATATAACTTTGAGTAGTTATCAAATGACTATAATGTAAATGAAGTAATCATAATGGATGTGTCAGCATGGGGTGTAAAGTTTTTTTCCTGATCAGAAATATATGATGGTGAATTCCACAGATCTCATCATGCAGTTTGGTGTTGAAATCAATAAACGTTTTAATTATATCTGAGTTCATGCTTTCTTCCCATTCCTGTGGGCCATTATGTCAAGGAGTTGATCTGCCTCTGTTTGCTTTAACTTTCTCCAAAGTACAGTGTAAAACACTTTTTACTGTGTAGAGCATTTCTTATCACAACATTCAGTGTTTCATTTGTAAATTGGGAGGTGCCGGAACACCTGTAGTTTATATTGTTATAATTAATAGGCTGACATATTACCTTTAGCTACAGAATATCTCACCACAGTGTTTCCATCGCCTCTTCTCTCTCTTCCTTCATTCCTTTCTCAAGCGTGCAGAGAGAGGGGCTGTCAACAGATTAATTAAATATATTTAGTTGTAAAAACATGTTAATATTGATGTTCCCAAACAGATTCCACTTGGTTTCCGATGTCCATGATTAGGGGGCCTTTACACAATACAGGCAGAAAGTCAGGTAGGCTACCGCCAAAATGTCATCTATATTATTATTATTATATTATTATTATATTATCAATTCAACCGCAAATAATGCATCCAAGCATAGGGACAAAATAAAACTAATGGGCATATTAAATAACTTTAAACTGTATCACTAACAATAATGTGTTTCCTCTTAGTACTTCCTGCTCCAGATCAGCTGACTGTTGACTCAGTGGACACCACATCAGCTGCTGTTAGCTGGAGCCAGCCACCAGGATTGGACCAAACCCAACATCATTACCAGATCTCCTACTGCTGTCCAGGGACAGAACCCCACATCACTACCACATATTCACACAGCATCACTCTCTCTGACCTGCAAGGTGGTACTCAGTACTCTGTCACTGTCTGCACTGTGTTGGTAGATGGAAGGCAAAGTCAACAGGTGTCTACAACCCTCACCACAGGTAAGGAAATACCCTACTAAACTATTATGTCTGGTGTTATTTTATTTTTTTAATAACTAATGTAATTGAACTAATCAGTAACTATTTACTTTGACTACATATCCATAACACGTCCCAATTATATTATTAAAGGTTTATTAAATATATCCATAGCATATCTATAGCGCATTCAGTTCATACTATGAGCTCATATGTAGGTATCTTTATAGATGCATTATTACAGTGTAGTGTCATCATTATGGCTGTTCTCTAAAGTGTGCTTCTGGCATGCCAGTGTTAGTTAATATGCCAAAAGGGTTAAGGGGTGTCTATTTCTTATCCCTAATATTACTATGGGTCCCACATATGCAGTCAGTGTAAAGTCAAATCTATTTTCCCATTCATAAAGTGTTTATAGCTAAGCGCATTTATAGCTAAGCACTTCATGGTAATTAACTGTTAAGTTTGCCACTCTGATCTATAACACCAACATTTCAGTTGACTGATTTCCTTATATGAACTGTAACTCAGTAAAATCTTGCAAATTGCATTTTTAATTTAGTTCAGTATAAAACAGCTGCATCGTCTGATTGGTAGAATATATTGCTGTTCTGATTTCATATTTGAATAGCAGAGATATAGAATACCATTCCATACCCTCTAAGTGTTGTCTAACTTGTTCGAAAAGTTGTCAAAGTAGCTCATTTGTGTCAAAAGTCACATGCTCCCCCAGTGCTATCATCAAATCAAATTTTATTGTTCACATACACATATTTAGCATATGTAATTGCGGGTGTAGCGAAACGCTTGTGTTCCTAGCTCCAACTGTGCAGTAGTATCTAACAACAATTCACACAAATCTAAATGTAAAAGAATGGAATTAAGAAATATATAAATATTAGGACGAGCAATGTCGGAGTGGCATTGACTAAAATACAGTATATACTTATGAAATGAGTATAACAGCATGTAAACATTATTAAAGTGACCAGTGATTCCATGTCTATGTAGACAGGGCAGCAGCCTCTAAGTGCAAGGTTGAGTAACCGGGTGGTAGCCGGCTAGTGATGGCTATTTAACAGTCGGATGGCCTTGAATAGAATCTTTTTTTTTTTGAGCCCGACAGGATGCTCTCAATTGTGCATCTGTAAAAGTTTGTGAGGGTCTTAGGTGCCAAGCTGAATTTCTTCAGCCTCCTGAGGTTGAAGAGGCGCTGTTGCGCCTTCTTCACAACACTGTCTGTTTGGGTGGACCATTTCAGATTGTCAGTGATGTGTACTCTGAGGAACTTGAAACTTTTCATCTACTCCACTGTGGTTCCGTTGATGTGGATAGGGGATATCTCCTGAAGTCCACGATCAGCTCCTTCGTTTTGTTGACGTTGAGGGAGAGGTTATTTTCCTGGCACCACTCCGCCAGGGCCCTCACCTCCTCCCTGTAGGCTGTCTCGTCATTGTTGGTAATCAGTCCTACTACTGTTGTGTCGTCTGCAAACTTGATGATTGAGTTGTTCACAGGTGAACAGGGAGTGCAGTAGGGGGCTGAGCAAGCACCTTCTGGGGCCCCTGTGTTGAGGATCAGCGTAGTGGAGGTGTTGTTTCCTACCTTATAATAATATAATAATAATAAATAATATGCCATTTAGCAGACGCTTTTATCCAAAGCGACTTACAGTCATGCGTGCATACATTTCTTTTTTTTGTGTATGTACCTTCACCACCTGGGGGCGGCCCGTCAGGAAGTCCAGGACCCAGTTGCACAGGGCGGGGTTCAGACCCAGGGCCCCGAGCTTAATGATGAGCTTGGAGGGTACTATGGTGTTGAAGGCTGAGCTATAGTCAATAAACAGCATTCGTACAGTGGGGGAAAAAAGTATTTAGTCAGCCACCAATTGTGCAAGTTCTCCCACTTAAAAAGATGAGAGAGGCCTGTAATTTTCATCATATGTACACGTCAACTATGACAGACAAATTGAGAAAAAAAATTCCAGAAATTCACATTGTAGGATTTTTAATGAATTTATTTGCAAATTATGGTGGAAAATAAGTATTTGGTCACCTACAAACAAGCAAGATTTTTGGCTCTCACAGACCTGTAATTTCTTCTTTAAGAGGCTCCTCTGTCCTCCACTCGTTACCTGTATTAATGGCACCTGTTTGAACTTGTTATCAGTATAAAAGACACCTGTCCACAACCTCAAACAGTCACACTCCAAACTCCACTATGGCCAAGACCAAAGAGCTGTCAAAGGACACCAGAAACAAAATTGTAGACCTGCACCAGGCTGGGAAGACTGAATCTACAATAGGTAAGCAGCTTGGTTTGAAGAAATCAACTGTGGGAGCAATTATTAGGAAATGGAAGACATACAAGACCACTGATAATCTCCCTCGATCTGGGGCTACACACAAGATTTCACCCCGTGGGGTCAAAATGATCACAAGAATGGTGAGCAAAAATCCCAGAACCACACGGGGGGACCTAGTGAATGACCTGCAGAGAGCTGGGACCAAAGTAACAAAGCCTACCATCAGTAACACACTACGCCGCCAGGGACTCAAATCCTGCAGTGCAAGACGTGTCCCCCTGCTTAAGCCAATACATGTCCAGGCCCGTCTGAAATTTGCTAGAGTGCATTTGGATGATCCAGAAGAGGATTGGGAGAATGTCATATGGTCAGATGAAACCAAAATATAACTTTTTGGTAAAAACTCAACTCGTCGTGTATGGAGGACAAAGAATGCTGAGTTGCATCCAAAGAACACCATACCTACTGTGAAGCATGGGGGTGGAAACATCATGCTTTGGGGCTGTTTTTTCTGCAAAGGGACCAGGACGACTGATCCGTGTAAAGGAAAAAATGAATGGGGCCATGTATCGTGAGATTTTGAGTGAAAATCTCCTTCCATCAGCAAGGGCATTGAAGATGAAACGTGGCTGGGTCTTTCAGCATGACAATGATCCCAAACACACCGCCCGGGCAACGAAGGAGTGGCTTCGTAAGAAACATTTCAAGGTCCTGGAGTGGCCTAGCCAGTCTCCAGATCTCAACCCCATAGAAAATCTTTGGAGGGAGTTGAAAGTCCATGTTGCCCAGCGACAGCCCCAAAACATCACTACTCTAGAGGAGATCTGCATGGAGGAATCGGCCAAAATACCAGCAACAGTGTGTGAAAACCTTGTGAAGACTTACAGAAAATGTTTGACCTGTGTCATTGCCAACAAAGGGTATATAACATAGTATTGAGAAACTTTTGTTATTGACCAAATATTTATTTTCCACCATAATTTGCAAATAAATTCATAAAAATTCCTACAATATGATTTTCTGGATTTTGTTTTCTCATTTTGTCTGTCATAGTTGACGTGTACCTATCATGAAAATTACAGGCCTCTCTCATCTTTTTAAGTGGGAGAACTTGCACAATTGGTGGCTGACTAAATACTTTTTTGCCCTACTGTACATACTGTAGGTATTCTTCTTGTCCAGATGGGATAGGGCAGTGTGCAGAGCGATCGTCTGTGGATCTATTAAGGCGGTAATCAAATTGAAGTGGGTCTAGGGCAGGGGTGTCAAACTCATTTTAGCTCAGGGGCCATATGGAGGAAAATCTATTCCCAAGTGGGCCGGACCGGGAAAAATCATGGTATATATAACTTAAAAACAACAACTTCAGATTGTTTTCTTTGTTTTAATACGATCAACATACAACATAAAGCTGGAGCCTGAGGACAGTGTGTCCAAAATAGTACAAGCACAACATCACTATTAATCATAAAACACGTCAAGTTTATTTGAAAATTCTAAAAAAAAAGAACACACAAACACACAATGCCTCAGTGATTAACAGAACTGTTTCACAGATCACAGAACTATATCAGGGTGTCATTTCTCAGGCAGAAAGGTAGATAAAAATAATGAAATCCTGTTCCCCAAACAAGTGCAAGAACCACAGAGTCAAGAATAGGTTAAATATACAAATACAATTAAATCAATTAAAAACAATAGCACATCAACATAAAAACATATAAACATAAATCTGAAAGCGTTGCTCAAACTCCCGTAACAGTCCCGTTATTTTATCTTTGAACCGCTTCATGTCTGCCACATGTTGGGTCGCGCACACATTTTTTTCAGACAGGGGAAGTGAGCTGCATCACCACCGGCAAGTTGCGTCTCCCACAATGACAGCTTCAACTTGAAAGAACGTATGCTGTCATAATACTGCGTGACAACTTTGTTGCGCCCTTGCAGCTGTTTGTTCAAGTTATTCAGGTGCTCTGTAACATCCACCATAAATGCAAGGTCCTGCATCCATTCTGCAGAATGAAATTCTAACACTGGTTTGCCCTTTTCTTCCATGAACTGTTCAATTTCTTCTCGTAAATCAAAGAAACGCCTCAGCACAGCACCTCGGCTTAACCATCTTACTCTCAGTGTGGTATGGCAGGCCATAGATGTGGTCTTTCTCTCTGAGAAGGCTGTCAAACTGACGGTGATTCAGGCTTCTTGATCGGATGAAATTAACAGTTTGGGTGACCACCTTCATGACGTTATCCATCTTTAATGACTTGCAACACAAAGTTACTGGTGCAAAATACAGTGAAAAGTCAAAAAATCACATCCTCCATATGCAGATTGCACTTTCTCTCTGAACTTTGTCACAACGCCTGCTTTTTTCCCGATCATTGAGGGCGCACCATCTGTAGCCAGGCTGACAGCGCGGGACCAGTCCACTCCGACCCTGTCCAGCGCGCCGACGAGTGCGGTAAATATATCAGCTGCTGTCGTTGTATCTGTCATCGGCACCAACTCCACGAACTCCTCGGTGACGGTCAATGTGTCATCAACTCCGCGGATGAAAATGGCCAGTTGTGCAACATCTGTAATGTCCGTGCTTTCATCAATTGCAACCGAAAACGCAATAAATGACTTTACTTTTTGCTTCAACTGGCTGTCCAAATCCACTGAAAGATCGGAAATCCTGTCTGCAACTGTGTTTCTTGTCAGGCTGATATTTGCAAAAGCCTGCCGCTTTTCAGGGCACACAATCTCCGCTGCCTTCATCATGCATGTTTTTACAAATTCACCCTCACTAAATGGTTTTGAAGCCACTGCGATTTCATTAGCAATGAGGTAGCTAGCTTTCACTGCAGCGTCACTGATGTCTCGGCTGTGAGTAAACACAGACTGCTGTTTCTTCAGACCCGCCAACAGTTCATTCACCTTCTCTCATCTCCGCTGTCCTTGAAAGTTCTCATATTTGTCGGCATGAAGACTCACATAGTGGCGACGAAGGTTATATTCTTTCAGCACTGCAACATGCTCTGAACACACCAAACATACAGCTTTCCCATTCAATTCCGTGAATAAATAGGATGACCATTTTTCTTGGAACACTCTGCACTCTGCGTCCACATTTCTCTTTTTGACAGAGACATATTGGGGCAATGAGGGTGCCAAAGCACATAATGTTAAAAGTAGAAGCGTAATAAATATCGCGGGCAAAACAAAGTAGCTCATTGGCTGCACGTGCTTGACCTACTTGCTCTGCCCCGGTATAAACAGTTTGCTTGCGTAACACAATTGCTATTGCGCCATCCAGTGGACGCAATTGGAACAGCAGTTTATTTTATTGAAAAATTGCAGCGCATTTTTATACTTTACAAAATTTAAAAAACATTTTTTTTTTTTTTTTTTTAATCATCTCGCGGGCCGGATTAAACCCGTTTGCGGGCCGGACGTTTGATACCCCTGGTCTAGGGTGTCAGGTAAGGTAGAGGTGATATGATCCTTAACTAGCCTCTCAAAGCACTTCATGATGACTTCATGATGACTTTTCATAAATTAGTAATATAACACACAGTTGTTGGTAGCTGTAGCTTCTTTCATGGCGTTCATGTGGTTCTCACGAAGCTCACATGCTAGATCCATGATGAAATCTCTCCTGCTGACTGTCTTGTCAAGGCTCATACAACATGTTGACGTTAATAGCAGCAGGTTGTAGAATACCGCAACAGGCCAGCGGCGAGTCCCTCCTTTTACAGTCTTGCTATCTGGTCGAGTGCCAACCTATTGCATAAAACAAAATAGAATAGAAAATGTTTGAATTATATATATATATATATATATATATATATATATATATATATATATATATATATATATATATAATAATAATAGTAATAATTGTAATAGTAATAACAATAAATGAATGTAATGTTTAATAATAAAAGGAACTCATATTAGGTGCTTGGCAGATGGAAAGGCTATCTGTAAATAATAATTTACAGCATATATAATCTATTAGGCTATTGTTATCATATGGAAACATATTTATATATTATACATAATATTAGCATCAACAAACATTATTGTTTAATTCCATTTCACATACAGTACGAGTCAAAAGTTTGGACACACTTACTCATTCTCTGGAGTGGGAAAATAGAAATGACATTACATTGACTAAATAGAATTCATACATAGACCTTTAATGTTGGTGTTATAGATCAGAGTGGCAAACTTAACAGTTAATTACCATGAAGTGTTCAAAAGGAATCACAAACTGGCCTATACTACTTTTCACCTACTATTGTTATTTTACTCCTATAATATAACCTGTATTTCTGGAGTTAAACTGTAACACAAATCATGTATTTTCCCTTAGTACTTCCTTTTCCACACCAGCTGAAAGTTGACTGGGTAAGCATCACATCAGCTGCTGTTAGCTGGAGCCAGCCACCAGGATTGGACCAAACTCAACATCATTACCAGATCTCCTACCACTGTCCAGGGACAGAACCACACATCACTACCACATCTTCACACAGCATCACTCTCTCTGACCTGCAAGGTGGTACTCAGTACTCTGTCACTGTCTGCACTGTGATGGAAAATGGAAAGCAAAGTCAGCTGGTGTCTACAACCCTCACCACAGGTAAGGAAATAAAATACCTAAATATTATTTCTGGTGTGAAAGTTTATTAAGCTTTGACGAATTATCAAAATGACTAATGTAAATGAACTAATCATAATGGATGTGTCAGCATTGGATGTAAAGGTACAGTATCTTCCCTGATGAGAAATATATGATGGTGAATTCCCCAGATCTCATAATGCAGTTTGGTGATGAAATCAATTAACAGCTTTTATATTATCTGATTTCATGCTTTCTTCCATTCCTGTGAGTCATTAAGTCAAGGAGTTGATCTGCCTCTGCTTGCTTTAACATTATCAGTAGTACAGTGTAAAACACTTGTTATTGTGGAGAGGATTTATGATCATACCATTCTTTTCATTTATATATTCGTATTGTGGGGCGTAGCGACAACAATTTAGAGTCTGTACAGCGCCGTTGCTAAATGGATAAAGTGGAAACTCTTAATTTTTGTTACATTACAAATCCCACTTATGTTGTGTGTCTTATGTTTTTAGCTTATTTCTTCCCATATAAAAAGGAATTGCAAACTGGCCTTTTCTACTTTTCACCTACTATTGTTATTTTACTTCTATAATATAACCTGTATTTCTGGAGATAAACTGTAACACTAACAATAATGTATTTTCCCTTAGTACTTCCTGTTCCACACCAGCTGAATGTTGACTGGGTAAGCATCACATCAGCTGCTGTTAGCTGGAGCCAGCCACCAGGACTGGACCAAACCCAACATCATTACCAGATCTCCTACCACTGTCCAGGGACAGAACCACACATCACTACCACATCTTCACCCAGCATCACTCTCTCTGACCTGCAACGTGATACTGAATACTCAGTCACTGTCTGCACTGTGTTGGAAAATGGAAAGCAAAGTCAACTGGTGTCAACAACCCTCACCACAGGTAAGGAAATAAAATACCTAAATATTATTTCTGGTGTGAAAGTTTATTAAGCTTTGACGAATTATCAAAATGACTAATGTAAATGAACTAATCATAATGGATGTGTCAGCATTGGATGTAAAGGTACAGTATCTTCCCTGATGAGAAATATATGATGGTGAATTCCCCAGATCTCTTCATGCAGTTTGGTGTTGAAATCATTAAAAGTTTTTATAGTATCTGAATTCTTGCTTGCTTCACATTAGTGTGAGTCATTATGGCAAGGAGTTGATCTGCCTCTGCTTGCTTTAACATTATCAGTACTACAGTGTTAAACACTTGTTATTGTGGAGATGATTTATGATCAAAGCATTTTCATCTTTTTATTGTGGGGGGAGTGGCGACAACAACGTCTTTAAACGACCGTGACAGAAGATCCCACCAAACACGGACCAAGCAGCGTGCCCAGGAGCAAACACCCTGGACACAGGTGGGGAAGATTTGGTCTTGGGAGGAGATATTTGCGGGGAAAGGACCCTGGGCGAAGGTAGAGGCCCAGGCAGGAGAGGAGCAACGGCAACACAGAAGGCGCCGGCCGAGGAGGAAGCCCGAGAGGCAGCCCCAAGAGAATGTTGGGGGGGTGCTAAAGGGGTGGTCGGGGAGTGAGAGAGAAGAGCCCTGACCACTGCACCCGGTGGGTTTCCAGGTTGAGTCCCTACGACCATGGGAAGAAGAGTGGGAACAGTTTTATACTGAGGAGTCGGAGGATGACGACGACGATGAGTTTCTGTTCCCTAACTCGTGGGGGCTCCCGGAGGAGTCCTCACGGGAAGAGGATTGCCGAGAGAGAGAGAAGGATCGGCGGGAGAGCTCCATTCAAGAGAAGGCACTGCAGGAGGCTCGTAGGGAGAAGGAGGAGGTAGATGCACGGAGAGAGGAGCTGGTTAGGCAACATAAAGAGCGTGGGTTAATAGAGGAACCCATGTATGCGGAGATACGCACTGTATCGCCAGTGCGCATGCACAGCCCAGTGCGTTCTGTGTCAGCGCCCGCACGTGTGCGTGCGAAAGTGGGCAGCCAACCAGGCGGGTTGTGCCGGCTCAACGCTCCTGGTCTCCAGTACGCCTCCAAGGTCAGTATATCCTTCTCCGGTTCTACGCACTGTGTCACCAGTGCACCTTACCAGTCCTGTACGGCCCGTAACTGCTCCTGGCACCAAGCCAGTGGTGTGTGTCCCCAGTCCGGCCCGGCCCGTTCCTGCTCCTCGCACCAGACCAGTGGTGCGTGTTCCCAGTCTGGCCCGGCCCGTTCCTGCTCCTCGCACCAAGCCCGTGGTGTGTGTCCCCAGTCCGGCCCGGCCCGTTCCTGCTCCTCGCACCAGACCAGTGGTGCGTGTTCCCAGTCCGGCCCATTCCTGTTCCTCGCACCAGGCCAGTGGTGCGTGTTCCCAGTCCGGTACGGCCCGTTCCTGTTCCTCGCACCAAGCCAGTGGTGCGTGTCGCCAGCCCGGTACGACCCGTACCTGCTCCCCGCACCAAGCCAGTGGTGTGTGACCCCAGTCCGGCCCGGCCCGTTCCTGCTCCTCGCACCAGACCAGTGGTGCGTGTTCCCAGTCCGGTCCAGCCCGTTCCTGTTCCTTGCATCAAGCCAGTGGTGCGTGTTCCCAGTCCTGTACGGCTCGTGCATGCTCCCCGCACCAAGATAGTAGTGCGTGTCGCCAGTCCGGCCCAGCCCGTTCCTGCTCCTCGCACCAAGCCAGTGGTGCGTATTCCTAGTCCGGTCCGGCCCATGCCTGCTCCTCGCACCAGACCAGTGGTGCATGTGTCCAGTCCGGCACGGCCCGTGCCCGTTCCACTGGTGCCTGATCCAGCTCCGGTCAGCAGCTCCATTCCTGAGCCAGAGCAGTCCGTTCCACCGGGGTCCAGTCCAGCTCCGGTCAGCTGCTCAACTCCAGAGCCAGAGCAGTCCGCTCCACCGGTGCCCAGTCTAGCTCCGGTCAGCTGCTCCACTCCGGAGCCAGAGCAGTCCGCTCCACCGGTGCCTAGTCCAGCTCCCGTCAGCGGCTCCACTCCGGAGCCAGAGCAGTCCACTCCACCGGTGCCTAGTCCAGCTCCCGTCAGCGGCTCCACTCCGGAGCCAGAGCAGTCCGCTCCACCGGTGCCCAGTCCAGACCCAGACGTCAGCCCCTCTCCAGGTTCGGGGTCTCCCACATCAGGATCCAGACAGGGCTTGGTACATCATGGGAGGAAGGAGAGGGGAAGCAGCGCGCCGAGGTCCAGACCAGACCAGGGGCGTAACGGGGAGGCTGAGAGAATGTGGTCGTCATTCCGAGTCAGAATGCCCACCGGACCCTACCCTGTTATGTCAGGTTTGTGCGGTTGGAGTCCGCACCTTTGGGGGGGGACTCTAGTATGGGACTCTAGTATGTTGAGTCAGGGTGTGGAGTTCTATGTTATATTTTCTATGTTCTCAGTCTAGGTGTTGTATTTCTATGTTTGGGCCGGGTGTGATTCCCAATCAGAGACAGCTGTCGCTCGTTGTCTCTGATTGGGGATCACTCATAGGCAGCCTATTGGCACTCATTAGTTGTGGGTTCTTGTTCCAGTGAGTAGGCTTGTTTTGTGTTTAGCCTTAGGACTTCACGTTTCGTTGGTTTGTTGTTTTGTTCGTGTGTTTATCGGTGTAATAAACATGTACGCATTTCACGCTGTGCCTTGGTCTGACCCGTCCTTAAACGAACGTGACAGGACTAACCTATAGCCTATGTTCTGTTCAGTTTGAGAAAGAGAGTGCAAAGATGAGAAGGAGGATCAAAGGTCAACTTTGATAGCTTGCTACTACTATAATTGATTTTATTAAAAAACAATATGTTTCTTGCCCATGATGTATTTATCAGAGTTACTGACTTCCCAATAAGCCAGTTTGGAGTAACTACCTGTTTGACAGACGAATATAGGCTATAGGCTGTGTTGTGACGTGACTTTCATTAATAGGGTGACTGTTATTTATCAAATCAACTAACTATGTTTAATTGTCACTTGATTAAATTAATCATGTAACAATTAACTCATTAGGAATTTGGGGCACCACGGAAGAAGTTGTTTAACGAGTTACCATCTCCCGAATGAAACTCTTAAAAGATATACTGCTGCGGAAAAAATTAAGAGACCACTGCAAAATTATCAGTTTCTCTGGTTTTACTATTTTATAGGTATGTGTTTGGGTAAAAATAACAAAAAAAAATTATTCTATAAACTACTGACAACATTTCTCCCAAATTCCAAATAAAAATATTGTCATTTAGAGCATTTATTTGCAGAAAATAACAACTGGTCAAAATAACAAATAACAAAAAAGTGTTGTCAGACCTCAAATAATGCAAAGAAAATAAGTTCATGTTCATTTTTAAACAACACAATAGTAATGTTTTAACTTAGGAAGAGTTCAGAAATCAATATTTGGTGGAATAACCCTAATTTTCAATCACAGCTTTCATGCGTCTTGGCATGCTCTCCACCAGTCTTTCACATTGATGTTGAGTGACTTTATGCCACTCGTGGCGCAAAAATTCAAGCAGCTCGGCATTGTTTGATGGCTTGTGACCATCCATCTTCCTCTTGATCACATTCCAGACGTTTTCAATGGGGTTCAGGTCTGGAGATTGGGCTGGCCATGACAGGGTCTTGATCTGGTGGTCCTCCATCCACACCTTGATTGACCTGGCTGTGTGGCATGGCGCATTGTCCTGCTGGAAAAAACAATCCTCAGAGTTGGGGAACAATGTCAGAGCAAAAGGAAGCAAGTTTTCTTCCAGGAAAACCTGTGTACGTGGCTTGATTCATCGTCCTTTACGAAGACAAATCTGCCCGATTCCAGCCTTGCTGAAGCACCCCCAGATCATCACCGATCCTCCACCAAATTTCACAGTGGGTGCGAGACACTGTGGCTTGTAGGCCTCTCCAGGTCTCCGTCTAACCATTAGACGACCAGGTGTTGCACAAAGCTAAAAAATGGACTCATCAGAGAAGATTACCTCACTCCAGTCCTCTACGGTCCAATCCTTATGGTCTTTTGCAAACCTCAGCCTGGCTCTTCTTTGCTTCTCATTGATGAAGGGCTTTTTTCTAGCTTTGCATGACTTCAGCCCTGCCCCTAGGAGCCTGTTTCGAACCGTCCTTGCTGTACACTTCACCCCAGCTGCCGTTTGCCATTCTTTTTGTAGGTCACTTGATGTCATCCTACGGTTGTTGAGTGACATTCGAATGAGTTGGCGGTCATCCCGGTCAGTAGAGAGTCGTTTTCGCCCTCTGCCAGTCTGTAGCTTTGTTGTCCCCAATGTTTGCTGCTTGACCTTGTTCTTATGAACCGCCGTCTTTGACATTTTAAGGATGGAAGCAACCTGACGCTCACTGTATCCCTCTGCCAGTAAAGCCAGAATTGAACCCTTCTTTTCCTCACTCAAAACTTTCCTTTTCAACTCTTTTGGCATGGTCAATATGTATTTTTTGATTAATATTACTTTTGAGGTACTATTAGCACTGTTTTTGCATTCCAGCTGGTCCTATTGCAAGAGGATAGTGATGACCACAGCAGTGGTTTTTATACTTTTCCTCGTTTAAATAAGATTTGGTTCATGTGATCACCTAATCAATACCTAATTCAGTAGAATGAGGTGTGCCTGTGTTGTAATTCAACAGACACTGGAATGGAATGGCTGTCATACATGTAGAGTTGCTGATTTAAGAAAGATTTGCAGTGGTCTCTTAATTTTTTCCAGAGCTGTATGTTATATCGATAACAGTCACTTATTAAATAATTACCTCTTATCAGTCTCATTCTGAACGTCGCATAATCCTTGAACCTGCAAGAACCCTAACCTTATTGATGAATCAGCAATACACAAATTGGCTTAATTATTTATTTACTAACTAACTAAATAATAACACAGAATACAAACACACACAGGTTATTGATTACTAACGTAATTCAATGAGAACAGGTCCCTAGTGGAATAGCATGAATGCTTGTGTAGAAGGAGGGGTCAGAATGGAAGGGAGAGACAGAGATTCAAACTATTGTAGTTACTTTGGAAACTACGCTCACGGAAATACAAGTGCTTAAAACCCCATTTAAAACCTAATTCGGATTAGAAATGCAGCATGTATTTACGTGTAGCTATCCTCGATAGTTGAGTTCATGATCTAGGATTCTGGTTTGCCCACCAGAGATCCCAATGTCCTTGGTAGAGTTTCTGTCCGTAGTGGTGGTTAGAATGGATACTTCAGCATACCCTGTAGTTCATATAATTGATCTGTTAAAATAGATACTTCAGATGTACCAACGGTTGTCGGAGAGGGATTGTCCTTCCCAACTCGTGGCCCCGTGTAGCTCAGTTGGTAGAGCATTGCGTTTTCAATGCCAGGGATGTGGGTTCGATTCCCACGGGGGCCAGTATGAAAAAAGAATAATGTATGCACTCACTAACTGTAAGTCGCTCTGGGTAAGAGCGTCTGCTAAATGACTAAAATGTCAAATGTGTCTTTAGTGAAAGTTTTCTAGACGACTATACATGCCAACTGCAGACTGAGATGATAAGGTCTAGTGCATTGTCTTCTTCTTCACCTCGTGTAGAGGTTGAGAGTTTCAGAGTTTCACCATTTTGTAACGTTTAGCTCACGCTTCACGCCTGCTGGTCTGTAGAGTGTCAACCATTTTAAGCCGTGGGGCTTGCTGGTCTGGTAGAAATTCAACTATTTGCAACATCAAGCTTACACCGTAATCTGCTTGGTCTAATCTTAATTTGTTTTTCAAGGTTAAAAGGGGCTTTCCATCACGCCGACCCAATGTCTGTGCTTACTTGGGCGTGGTTACTGACTGGCAAAAGTTTCTATGAAAAACTATTATCTCATTTAAGAGGCTAAAATCACATTGCTATCTTTGCAAACGTATTCTCTTACTTAATCATTATATTTATACAACATTTAGATGCAAACCTGATAAATGAAATGTGTACACTTCCAGAGATAGTTTTTTAGTAATACCATCCTTAATAACATCACAAAACAATAAACAATATGACATGATTATTCTTTAGATCCCCACCAACCATTCCAACCACTTAGATGTCAATCTTTTGGAGAAAAAGGTTTTGGCGGCAATCTGTCCCCGTAACACAGAGACATTCAGATTTTTACATTACATTTTAGTCATTTAGCAGACGCTCTTATCCAGAGCGACTTACAGTTAGTGAGTGCATACATTATTATTTTTATTTATTTTCTATTTTTCATACTGGCCCCCCGTGGGAATCGAACCCATAACCCTGCCGTTGCAAACGCCATGCTCTACCAACTGAGCTACATCCCTGCTGGCCATTCCCTCCCCTACCCTGGACGCACGCTGGGCCAATTGTGCGCCGCCCCATGGGTAATGAACTAATCAACAATACTAGGGACAAACAAGGAGTCGTTTGTTGCAAACCATTTAGGAAACCGCGAGGGGTCATAAAACCCCCACACCAATCCCTCCTTTGTTCTGCGGGAGAGAGAGAGCTCTATAGACTGTTGCTTCTCTGTATTCTGATCTTGGGCTTCTCACGTCGGACCATCACATGATAGTCATGACAGCTGCTATATCCATAGATTTGTTGGTCAATTCCTCCACACACCATGCAGTCTTTAAATAGTCTACCTCTGTGTCAGTGAAGGGCTGTTAAGTTAAAACCAGGACTCTAATTGAGGGTGTATGAGAGCCATAGGCCTACCGTTTATTAAAGAAAATGTCTAAAAGCGAAAGCCTACTCCTTGTTAGCTTAAGATTTTGAAGAAAATAAAACAATCCGATTTATATAAAGTGATCTATAAGAGCACTTTGGTCCGCAATGGTTTATTCTAGAAGCAAGCTGTACAATACCCTGGAAAGACTTGACTCCAATGCATATGGGATAGCATTGTTTTGTTACTTTGACATCCGTAGACTAAGCTACAACCTTCTATAGCCGAGGAGACAAAAAAATGACTGCTTGGGAAGTAATCTAATTATGTCACTTTCAATTGTTTAAGCTATTGACTTTCTGTAAAATAGAATAAGATTAAACCCAGACAACTTTTAGAGAAACACTTATGACCTTCTCTCGTTGGGTTAGGCCATGGAAGAAGAGTAGCCAGCAGTGAAAGCTTAAATTGTTCTGTGTCAGTATGCCTACTCTGTCTGGGGTGGAAAGGTAGGCCTAACTTTAGATAGTACCATGCTCAGATTTCTAATGATATCTCAGATTTAGTGATTTGCAAGCAGGGACAGTTTTGTTGCAAACAAGACACACTGATTTGGCATTGATTTGGCATTGGAGAAATATGATAAGATGAACACACAGGCCTATCCTATGTCTATTCTTAGCATGTCAATTCCGTAATTTGTGTGGCATTAAAAAAGATTCTGCTGATATGTAAAATGATGTAGAATTGCATGACATTTTTATAAAAGGCTTTCTCTGACCTCCAAATATGATGATAGATTAATGCAATGCTTTTATTATAAAGGAGATATATCCACCCCTACTCTCATCCACAGTGGTCTGTGAACCCACAACCTTCTGGCCAGCAGCTCTGTGCTCGATCATAATTCCTGCGTTGCCATGCAATGCTTACAGAACGAAGAACAGTTTCTAAAACTGCATATGGAGCTCTGTTCTGTCCAAGAACTGAGGGTAAACGGGTTTAGGTAAAATATAATTGTCTGAAGGGGAGGGGCCACCATTTTCATTTTGGATAAATTAAATAAATATGAATAATGTTCACTCGTTTACAAATCCAACTTCTGTTATGTGACTTCTGTTTTGAGCTTTATCTTCCCATTCCAAAAGAAATCGCAAGCTGAACTTTTCTACTTTTTGTCTAAAATTCTTCTTGTCCTGTAATATATTTCTGGAGTTAAACTGTAACACTAACAATAATGTATTTTCCCTTAGTACTTCCTGCTCCAGACCAGCTGACTGTTGACTCAGTGGACACCACATCAGCTGCTGTTAGCTGGAACCAGCCACCAGGATTGGACCAAATCCAACATCATTACCAGATCTCCTACCACTGTCCAGGGACAGAACCACACATCACTACCACATCTTCACCCAGCATCACTCTCTCTGACCTGCAAGGTGGTACTCAGTACTCTGTCACTGTCTGCACTGTGCTGGAAAATGGAAGGCAAAGTAAACTGGTGTCTACAACCCTCACCACAGGTAAGGAAGTACTCTACTTAAAAATGATGTCTGGTGTTATCAAAATGACTAATGTAAATGAACTAATCATAATGGATGTGTCAGCATGGGATGTAAAGGTACAGTATCTTCCCTGATGAGAAATATATCATGGTGAATTCCCAAGATCTCATCATGCAGTTTTGTGCTTAAATCAATAAACTGTTTTTATAATATCTAAATTCTTGCTTTCTTCCCTTCCTGTGAGTAATTATGTCAAGGAGTTGATCTGCCTCTGCTTGCTTTAACTTCAGTACTACAATGTAAAACTCTTGTTATTGTGGAAAATATTCATAATCTGTCACGCTGTATAATGATTTGAAGACAGGCGCAGGAATACGTATTAGGGGTTTTATTTCTCCACCTAGTACAAGGTATGTCATAAAAACGACAGGGACGAAGTCCAAAACAATACACGGTCCTCACGAGACCAACGGACATGGGACAATAATCGACAAGGACAATGGCAAATATATACACATACTAATCAGGGGGAATGGGAACCAGGTGTGTGTAATGAGACAAAGTCCGGGGTTGATGGTAATGAACCAGATCAGTGACACCTAGTAGGCCGGTGACGTAGACCTCCAGAGCTGGTGAATGGAATCATTTTCATTCATATATATTTTTGGGCCGTGGCATCAACAATTTAGCAGGGACGCAGCACCGTTGCTACAGTCGCTAGTCTATACACCCCTTCCAGAGGTCTTCACATTTTGCTGCCTTAAAATTGTATCTCAAAAGGAATACATGTATTTTTAAACAACCTACTCAACATTTTCTATGTGAAATAAAAATATATTATAGAATATGTTGCTAATGAAGAAAACAAAAAAACAGCTGTCTTGAATGCGTATGTCTTCACACACACCTGAGTTAACACACCTTTGGCAGCCATTACAGCTGTGAATTTGAATATTAATCCTTTATATCCTAGTTTGTTTAAATAGCCTGCCCTATATTTGTTAAATATGTTCAACACATTTTCCACATTGTTCTAATTGCATTGCTTTTTAACTCGGCTTTGTGCCTTTCATATTTCTTTTGATCCTGACAAACTACCCATAACCTGATGCTGCCGCCACAATACTTGAAAATACAGAGGGTTTCACTCTGTTTTGTGTTGTATTGGATTTGTCCCTGTAGTTTGTAATCTAGGCCAAAAAGTGTATTTATTTTCTGTGTTGTCTTGCAGTATTACTTAACGGCCTTGTTACAAACAGAATGGATGATTTGGAGTGCATTTTTAACACACCTTCTATTCACTTTGTCGTACAAGCCAGTAAAAAAGACATTACAGACAAAATACTTTAGAATTTACATACATTTGAAACATTAAACTGTAGCGTGTGTTTTGTGTGTGTTTGTGTGTGTGTGTGTGTGCATCTACACTACATGACCAAAAGTATGTGGACACCTGCTCGTCGAACATCTCATTCCAAAATCACGGGCATTAATATGGTGGTCTGCTTGAAACATGTAGGTATTACAGACTGTAGCTGGTGCTGTCATGCATGCTTCAGTGTTGCTTGCCTCGAAGCAAGCATAAAAGGCATTTTGCTTGTCTGGTAGGCTTGCGTCGCTGGGCAGCTTGCGGCTGGGTTTCCCTTTTTAGTCCGTAATAGTTTGCATGCGCCAAACCCAGATTTGTCCGTCGGACTGCCAGATGGTGAAGCGTGATTCATCCCTCTAGAGAATGCGTTTCCACTGCTCCAGAGTCCAATGAAGGTGAGCTTTACACCCCTCCAGCCGGCATTGCGCATGGTGATCTTAGAAATGTGTGCGGCTGTTCGGCCCTGGAAAACCATTTCATGAAGCTGACGTTGCTTCCAGAGGCAGTTTGGAACTCGGTAGTGAGTGTTGCATCCGAGGACAGACAGACAATTTTTACACGCTACAAGCTTCAGCACTCGGCGGTCCCGTTCTGTGAGCTTGTGCATAGAAGACATTTAGCTTGTCTGGTAGGCTCGCGTCACTGGGCAGTTTTCAGCTGGGTTTCCCTTTGTAATCTGTGATAGTTTGCAAGCCCTGCCACATCCGACGAGCGTCAGAGCCGGTGTAGTAGAATCTGATCTTAGTCCTGTATTGAGACTTTGCCTGTGATGGTTTGTCGGAGTGCATAGCGGGATTGAAAATACAGAGGGTTTCACTGCCGTTTTACACCCCTCTAACCAATTGTACTATTATGTGTGTTTTTCCGCGTTATATTTAATTTATTTTGTACATAATGTTTCTGCCATCGTCTCTTATAACCAAAAAGAGCTTCTGGATATCAGGACAGCGATTACTCACCTCGTATTGGACGAAGATTTTTTCTTCAACGAGGCGGCCGCGAAGGATATCATACAGACACCCGACAAGGCCCAAATCCCCGTCATTCGCATGAGGAAGAGACGGAGAAATCGTGGACGTAGATCGGGGTGCCTTGTAAGGATCCGACGGCGAGCCGAGTAAACTGCCTCTTCCATCAATCCTATTAGCCAATCTTCAATCATTGGATAACAAATTGGATGACCTAAGATTACGGTTATCCTACCAACGGGACATTAAAACGCGTAATATTTTATGTTTCACCGAGTCGTGGCTAGCGAACGACGACATGGATAACATACAGCTAGCGGGCTATACGCTACATCGGCAGGATAGAACTGCTGACTCCGGTAAGACAAAGGGTGGCGGTCTGTGTATATTTGTAAACAACAGCTGGTGCACAAAATCAAATACTAAGGAAGTCTCGAGGTTTTGCTCGCCTGAGGTAGAGTATCTTATGATAAGCTGTAGACCACACTATTTACCAAGAGAGTTTTCATCTATATTTTTCATAGCTGTCTATTTTACCACCACAAACCAATGCTGGCATTAAGATTGCACTGTATGAGTTGTATAAGGCCATAAATCAACAGGAAAACGCTCATCCAGATGCAGCGCTCCTAGTGGCCGGGGACTTTAATGCAGGGAAACTTAAATCTGTTCTACCTAATTTCTACCAGCATGTTAAATGTGCAACGAGAGGAAAAAATACTCTAGACCACCTTTACTCCACACAGAGACGCATACAAAGCTCTCCCTCGCCCTCCATTTGGCAAATCTGACCATAACTCTATCCTCCTGATTCCTGCTTATAAGCAAAAACTAAAGCAGGAAGCACCAGTGACTCGGTTAATAAAAAAGTGGTCAGATGACGCGATGCTAAGCTACAGGACTGTTTTGCTAGCACAGACTGGAACATGTTCCGGGATTCTTCAGACAGCATTGAGGAGTACACCACATCAGTCACTGGCTTCATCAATAAGTGCATCGAAGATGTCGTCCCCACAGTGACCGTACGTACATACCTCAACCAGAAGCCATGGATTACAGGAAACATCCGCACTGAGCTAAAGGGTAGAGCTGCCGCTTTCAAGGAACGGGACTCTAACCCGGACGCTTATAAGAAATCCCGCTATGCCCTCCGACGAACCATAAAACAGGCAAAGAGTCAATACAGGACTAAGATTGAATTGTGCCACTGGCTCTGGCGCTCGTCGGATGTGGCAGGGCTTGGAAAACTATTACAGACTACAAAGGGAAGAACAGCGCTGAGCATGCCCAGTGACACAAGCCTACCAGACGAGGCTAAACAACTTTATGCTCGCCTGAGGCAAGCAACACTGAAGCATGCATGAGAGCACCAGCTGTTCCGGATGTCTATGTGATCACGCTCTCCGTAGCCGATGTGAGTAAGACTTTTAAGCAGGTCAACATTCATAAGGCCGCAGGGGCCAGACGGGATTACCAGGACATGTACTCCGAGCATGTGCTGACCAACTGGCAGTGTCTTCACTGACATTTTCAACATGTCCCTGACTGAGTCTGTAATACCAACATGTTTCAAGCAGACCACCATAGTCCCCGTGCCCAAGACTCCTAAGATAACCTGCCTAAATGACTACCGACCCGTAGCACTGACGTCTGTAGCCATGAGGTGCTTTGAAAAGAGCTGGTCATGGCTCACATCAACAGCATTATCCCAGAAACCCCTAGACCCACTCCAATTTGCACACACTTCAACAGATCCACAGATGATGCAATCTCTTTGCACACCACAATGCCCCCTTTCTCCACCTGGACAAGAGGAACACCTACGTGAGAATGCTATTCAATTGACTACAGCTCAGCATTCAACACCATAGTGCCCTCTGAGCTCATCACTAAGCTAAGGATCATGGGACTAAACACTCCCTCTGCAACTGGATCCTGGACTTCCTGACGGGCCGCCCCAGGTGAGCGGGTAGGTAACAACACATCTGCCACACTGATCCTCAACACGGGGCCCTCAGGGGTGCGTGCTCAGTCCCCTCCTGTACTCTCTGTTCACCCATGACTGCATGGCCAGGGGCACTCGACTCCAACACCATCATTAAGTTTGCCGCGACACAACAGTGGTAGGCCTGATCACCGACAACGATGAGACAGCCTATAGGGAGGGAGGTCAGAGACCCACGTGTGGTGCCAGGACAACAACCTCTCCCCCTCAACGTGACCAAGACAAAGGAGATGATTGTAGACTACAGGAAAAAAAAGAGGACTGAGCACGCCCCCATTCTCATAGACGGGGCTGTAGTGGGAACAGGTTGAGAGCTTCAAGTTCCTTGGGTGTCCACATCACCAACGAACTATCATGGTCCAAACACACCAAGACAGTCGTGAAGAGGGACACGACAAAGCCTATTCCCCCTCAGGAGACTGAAAAAAGATTTGGCATGGGTCCTCAGATCCTCATAAAATTCTACAGCTGCACCATCGAGAGCATCCTGATTGGTTGCATCACCGCCTGGTATGGCAACTGCTTGGCCTCCGACTGCAAGGTGCACACAAGCTCCTGCCTCCAGGACCTCTATACCAGGCGGTGTCAGAGGAAGGCCCTCAAAATTGTCAAAGACTCCAGCCACCCTAGTCATAGACTGTTTCTCTCTGCTACCGCACGCAAGCGGTACCGGAGTGCCAAGTCTAGGTCCAAAAGACTTTCTCATCAGCTTCTACCCCCAAGCCATAAGACTCCTTAACAGCTAATCATGGCTACCCAGACTATTTGCACTGCCCCCCACCCCATCCTTTTGCGCTGCTGCTACTCTGTTAATTATATATTATGCATAAGTCACTTTAACTCTACCCACATGTACATATTACTTCAACTACCTCAACTAGCCGGTGCCCCCCCACATTGATCTCTGCACCGGTACCCCCTGTATATATAGCCTCCTACTGTTATTTTATTTTACTTCTGCTCTTTTTTTCTCAACACTTTTTTTGTTGTTGTTTTACTTTATTTTAAAAAAATGCACTGTTGGTTAAGGGCTGTAAGTAAGCATTTCACTGTAATGTCTGCACCTGTTGTATTCGGCGCATGTGACCAATACATTTTGATTTGATTTGATTTCTTATAAGCGTCCAGATTAGTGTCCCACTCCTTGAAAGCGGCAGCTCTAGCCTTTAGCTTGGTGCAGATGTTTTCTGTAATCCATGGCTTCTGGTTGGGATATGTACGTACGGTCACTGTGGGGACGATGTCGTCGATGCACTTATTGAAGCCGGTGACTGATGTGGTATACTCCTCAATGCCATCAGATGAATCCCGGAACATATTCCAGTCCTGTAGCTTGTCATCCGCTTTATCGGACCACTCTGTATTTAGCGCATCCCTGGTGATTCCTTTTTTAGTTTTTGCTAGTAAGCAATAATCGGGAGGATAGAGTTATGGTCAGATTTGCCAGATGAAGGGTGAGGGAGAGCGTTGTATGTGTCTCTGTGTGGAGTAAAGGTGATTTAGAGTTTTGTATCCTCTAGTTGCACAGGTGGCATGCTGGTAGAAATGAGGTAAAACAGATTTCAGTTTCCCTGCATTAAAATCACTGTCCACTAGGAGTGCTGCCTCTGGATGAACATTTTCTTGTTTGCTTATGGCCCTATACAGCTCGATGAGTGTGGTGTTAGTGGCAGCATCGGTTTGTGGTGGTAAATAGACAGCTACGGAAAATTGACTGAGCTTGAGCAATTTTGGCAAAACAATGGATATACACACTCATTTGGTACACCCCATCTAGTACCGGGTCGGACCCCATTTGTCTCCAGAACACCCTGAATTATTTGGGGCATTCTACAAGTTGTTGAAACATTCCACAGGGGATGTTGGTCCATGCTGACGTGATGGCATTACGAGCGTTGCAGATTGGACTGGGCGGTACATTCCTGCTGCAAACAACCCGTTCCATTTCATCCCAAAGATCTATTGGGTTGATGTCTGGGGACTGCATAGATCTACTCAAGTAAACTGACTCGCTGTCATGTTCCAGGCAATGTTTTTCCACTCTCAAATGTCTAGTGTTGGTGATCGCGTGTCCGCTGGAGCCGCTTCTTCTTGTTTTTAGCTGATAGGAGAGGAACCCTGCGTGGTCATCTGCTCCAATAGCCGATCGGGTGACAAGGCATGATGAGTTGTGCGTTCTGAGATCGCCGTTCTGCACACCACTGTTGTACTGCTCCTTTATTTGTCTGTTTGTAGCCCGCCTGTTAGCTTGCGACAATCATTGCCATTCTCCTTTGACCTTTCTCATCATCCCGAGCTGTTTTTACGCCCCACAGGGAATGCCGCTGACTGATGTTTTTTGTTTGTCGCACTTTCTCGGCAAACCCTAGACACTGTTGTGCATGAAAGCCCAGGAGGGTTTCTGAGATACTAAATCGGCACACCTGGCACAAACGATCAAACCATGCTCACAGTTGCTTAGGTACTCGTTTTGAGTATTCTAATTTTCAATGGAACAGTGACTGAATGCCTCGATGCCTGTCTGCCTGCGCTACGTACAGTGCCTTTCTAAAGTACTCACAACTAGGGGTGTAACGATCCCATCTACTACATCGATGTATCGATTTATATTCATATGATCCAGCTACATCGATCTGTGCTCGACGTAGTTGGCCTTTTGGACAACATATATCGATCTAACATCGTTTTAAAATGTAATAAATCGATTGTATCGATACTAGGAAATAACCCATTGGATTTAAGCACGTCAGACTATATGCAGGGGTGACATAACTGGTACGCGAACGCAAGCGTGACAAAAATCAGGGAATGCGAATGCCACTTGTGTTACTACGCACCTTTGGTGCTTGACCGATCTTCTCATCTAACCTTACACATGACATGTTGCTTGTCAACTACTGTCAGGGATGTCCAAAAAGCAACAGACATTACAGCTTCTTTGGCGTTTCGCCACCTACAAAGAAACGCCAACTGGAGCCAGAGCCGAAGAAAATACTTTTTCGGAAAAGTGGCTCCAAAATGTGCAGTGGGCTTGAAGCTAACGATGAGCGCACTGAAATGTGGTGCAAGATTTGCCAGCTCAAATCCACATCTAGCAGACAAAACAGGCATTTTATAAAGGCTCAAAGAATTTCAACCCATCCTTTATTTGACAAACATGAAAAGAGCAAGGAGCACACGAATGTGGCGAAGCCATTGCTAAAAGCTAGCCGGAGAATAAATGTCCAGTCGCCCACTTGCCAGACAAGCTGAATGAAGAACAGCGGCAAGCTCTGTTTAATATTTTTCTCTTTCCATAAAGCTAAACACGCACGTCCCATGTCTTCCTATTCTGAGGATGTTCCTTTACTGAATGCTTTTTGATGGATCTGAGGACATCACAAAAACTGAGCGGAAATAGTTTACATTGTGTCTGTGTCCAGCAACGGAGAGTTTACTTCGGACTTTATTGGACTGATTGAATTGGGTGCTGACCGAACCGCACAGGCCATAACAAACGGACTTGTGGGACTTTTCCCAGGACACAGGCTTGGATGACTGGACAAAGTTGGTCGCTTGTGTGCACAGACGGGCTGCTGTCAACGTAGGTATGGGTAAGTTTCATAATACCAGATGGTCTGCATGGAGGCATGAAACACTGTTAAAAATATCAAGACTATTGCCAGCCATTAAAAATGCAACTGGTTACCAGGTATTTATTTCAGTCACACTGGTTGAATTTTTTGGCTAAAAGGTTACTGAATCGATTTCAAGTCACTGAATCGATTTCGGATCGTATCGTTCTAAATGAACCAATATCGTCTTGAATCGGTATCGACAACCACGAATCGTGATACAAATCGAATCGTTGTTAAAACGAATCGTTACACCCCTACTCACAACCCTTTACTCTGTCCACATTTTGTTGTGTTATAGCCTGAATTTAAAATGGATCAAATTGAGATGTTTTGCCACTGATCTACACCATATAGTGAAGTTTTGTTTGTAGATCCTTTTTGAAATTATTGAAAAATGAAAGGCTGAAATGTCTTGAGTCAGTAACTATTCAACCCCTTTTTTATGGCAAGCCTAAATAAGTTCAGGAGTGAAAATGTTCTTAACAAATCACATAATTAGTTGCATGGACTCATTCTGTGTTCAATAATAGTGACTAACATGATTTTATAATGACTACCCCATTTCTGTACCCCACACATACAGTTATCTGTAAGGTCCCTCAATCGAGTAGTGAATTTTAATCACATATTCAACCACAAAGACCAGGAGGTTTTTCCAATGCCTCGGAAAGAAGAGCACTGATTGGTAGATGGGTAAAAATATATAAAAAAAGCAGATGCTGAATATCCCTTTGAGAAAAGTTAAGTTATTAATTAGGCTTTGGATGGTGTATCAATAGAACCAGTCACTGCAAACATACAGGCGTCCTTCCTAACTCAGTTGCTGATTTTAAAACAGTTACAGGGTTTAATGGTTGTGATATGAGAACTGAGGATGGATCAACAACATTGTAGTTACTCCACAATACTAACCTAAATGACAGAGTGAAAAGAAGGAAGCCTGTACAGAATAAAAATATTCCAAAACATTCATCCCTGTTTGCAACAAGGCACTTCAGTAATACTGCGAAAGAAACTGGCAAAGAAATTAACTTTTGTCCTGAATATAAGTGTTATATTTGGGGCAAATCTAACATAACACATCACTGAGTACCACTCTTCATATTTTCAAGCATGGTGGTGGCTGCATCATGTTATGGGTATGCTTGTCATCGACAAGGATTAGGGAGTTTTTTAGGATAAAAAGAAAGAGAATACAGCTAATCACGCAAAATCCTAGAGGAAAACTGGTTCATTCTTCTTTCCAACAGACACTGGGAGACACATTTTATTTTCAGCAGGACAACAACCTAAAACACAAGGCCAAATAAACACTGAGCTGCTTACCCAGACGATATTGAATGTTCCTGAGTAGCCTAGTTACCATTTTGTCTTAAATTGTCTTAAAACTCTATGGCAAAAATTGAAAATGGCTTTCTAGCAATCATCAACAACAAACCTGACAGAGCTTAAGGAATTTTACAAATAAGAAATGGCAAATATTGTACAATCCAGGTGTGCAAAGCTCTTAGAGACTTACCCAAAAAGACTCAGTGCTGTAATCAGTGCCAAAGGTGTTTCTAACATGTATTTTCTCAGGGGGTAATATTTATCCAATCAAGATATATTATTCTTTTATTTTCATAAAGTTTCAATAAATGTTAGAATTTTTCTTCCACTTTGACATTACAGAGTATTTTGTGTAGATCATTGTCCAAAAAATGACAATTAAATACATTTTAATCGCACTTTGAAACACAACAAAATGTGTAAAGTTCAAGGGGTGTGAATACTTTTTGAAGGTACGGTAGCAAGCCATGGCCACGTGACCTAATGTCTTTAGGAGCGATCCATTTTCGGGAACGGGGTGGTGTACCTAATAAACTGGGTCAGCTGAGTGAATGTTGCTCCAAGAGTTTTGCAAAGTTGATGGAATCTTATTCAACATGATTCACAGCTTTAACGTCTGCCAAAAGTGCTTAAAGCAAATAAGAATGGTGGTGTGTCATTTTTAGAAAATTTATATTATTTTAAAATCAGTGGTGCAAAAAGTTCTCAATTGTCATACTTGATTAAAAGTAAATATACCTTAATAGAAAATGACTCAAGTAAAAAGTACAGTTGGGAAAAAAGTATTTAGTCAGCCACCAATTGTGCAAGTTCTCCCACTTAAAAAAGATGAGAGAGGCCTGTAATTTTCATCATAGGTACACGTCAACTATGACAGACAAATTGAAAAAAAATATCCAGAAAATCACATTGTAGGATTTTTAACGAATTTATTTGCAAATTATGGTGGAAAATAAGTATTTGGTCACCTACAAACAAGCAAGATTTCTGGCTCTCACAGACCTGTAAATTCTTCTTTAAGAGGCTCCTCTGTCCTCCACTGCTTACCTGTATTAATGGCACCTGTTTGAACTCGTTATCAGTATAAAAGACACCTGTCCACAACCTCAAACAGTCACACTCCAAACTCCACTATGGCTAAGACCAAAGAGCTGTCAAAGGACACCAGAAACAAAATTGCAGACCTGCACCAGGCTGGGAAGACTGAATCTGCAATAGGTAAGCAGCTTGGTTTTAGAAATCAACTGTGGGAGCAATTATTAGGAAATGGAAGACATACAAGACCACTGATAATCTCTCCCTCGATCTGGGGCTCCATCGCAAAGATCTCACCCCATAGTCAAAATGATCACAAGAACGGTGATCAAAAAATCCCAGAACCACACGGGGGGACCTAGTGAATGACCTGCAGAGAGCTGGGACCAAAGTAACAAAGCCTACCATCAGTAACACACTACGCCGCCAGGGACTCAAATCTCTGCAGTGCCAGACGTGTCCCCCCTGCTTAAGCCAGTACATGTCCAGGCCCGTCTGAAGTTTGCTAGAGTGCATTTGGATGATCCAGAAGAGGATTGGGAGAATGTCATATGGTCAGATGAAACCAAAATAAAAATTTTTGGTAAAAACTCAATCTCGACGTGTTTGGAGGACAAAGAATGCTGAGTTGCATCCAAAGAACACCATACCTACTGTGAAGCATGGGGGTGGAAACATCATGCTTTGGGGCTGTTTTTTTCTGCAAAGGGACCAGGACGACTGATCCGTGAAAGGAAAGAATGAATGGGGCCATGTATCGTGAGATTTTGAGTGAAAACCTCCTTCCATCAGCAAGGGCATTGAAGATTAAACGTGGCTGGGTCTTTCAGCATGACAATGATCCCAAACACACCACCCGGCAACGAAGGAGTGGCTTCGTAAGAAGCATTTCAAGGTCCTGGAGTGGCTTAGCCAGTCTCCAGATCTCAACCCCATAGAAAATCTTCAAGTCCGTGTTGCCCAGCGACAGCCCCAAAACATCACTGCTCTAGAGGAGATCTGCATGGAGGAATGGGCCAAAATACCAGCAACAGTGTGTGAAAACCTTGTGAAGACTTACAGAAAACGTTTGACCTGTGTCATTGCCAACAAAGGGTATATAACAAAGTATTGAGAAACTTTTGTTATTGACCAAATACTTATTTTCCACCATAATTTGCAAATAAATTCATAAAAAATCCTACAATGTGATATTCTGGATTTTCTTTTCTCATTTTGTCTGTTATTTAAAGCTACAATATGTAACTTTTGGGTAACCTGACCAAATTCACATAGAAAAAGTGAGTTATAGATCTTTCATTACCATTGATAGGCAAGTCTTAGAAGCAGTAGATCAATTCTATGTGTGCTATTTCATGGTTCCCATTCTGATGTTTAGTTTTTTGCATCTTTTACTTTCGGTTTTGTACACCAGCTTCAAGTAGCTGAATATACAATATTGTGGTTAATTAAAATATATTTCACAGCGGTTTAGATGATACAATGATGCTCTACACAATGATTGCTTGTTTTGTCACATAAACTGAAATTAGGAAACTATTAGGGAATCAGTTCAACTGGTGGCTGGAATACTCGGGTTACTGCAGATGGCGTGCATTTTGTGTCCCATGTCAAATGTGTTGGCTCCAATGCTAACGCAGACAAGGCCTTCACCCAAAGCTGGGTATTCTAACTGGAAGAATGCCATTGATAGTTTCAAATGATTTGATAGGCACGCATCAAGCAAAGAGCATTTGAAATACACTGCACTGTGGAAAGAAAAACTAGTTTGACGTGCTATGGGACCATCGGTGTCAACACTTGTTAATGATGATTAGCTGGCAAAGAAAAATGGCATGAATTTGTTAATTGTGGAATTATTGAGTTCCTTGTTTCATACCAGCAACCACTGAGGGGGACATTGGACGTGAGTAGAGTCAAGAGGGAGGGTGGACAGTGGACTTTTATGATGGAATTTATTCTCCAAAAGACAAGGAACATGCCAAGCTGTTTAGCGCCATACCCCACAATGCAGCCTGGTCTCATAGACTAGACGTAACATAGTATATTTACTTTTGGAACACTCAAATTATTATAATATGTTACGTTGTGGTATGAGTTACATAAGACAGATGGTTATTTGTTTATTTTGTATATTTGGTCGGGGTGGATGGGTAGGCGTATAACGTGAAAGTCTAGCAACCCAAAGGTTGCGAGTTAGAATCTCATCATGAACAACTTTAGCATTTTAGCTAATTAGCAACTTTTCAACTACTTACTACTTTTTTGCTACTTTGAAACTACTTAGCATGATAGCTAACCCTTCCCATAACCTGTAACCTTAACCCTACCCTAACCTTAACCCTAACCCTAACCCTAAACCTATTCTAGCTAATGTTAGCAGATAGCTAATGGTAGCTGCCTAGCTAGAATTTATAGCATACTGTATCATACATTTTGCTGAATCGTAACATATTGTAATGCGTTTTGATAATTAGTAATAACTGTACATCTAGCAAATTCGTAACACATAATGCAAATTGTAATTCATAACATACCAACAAAATGGGTGATGGACATCCAGAAATTAATACATACCATACTAAATGGGGTGTCTCCAGATTTACATACAGAATAATATGAAATGCTCTGAGACCAGGTTGCACAATGACACATAGCTGCAACTCTAATGAAAAGGTAAGAAAAAATCTAGCTGGTTGGTTTTTATCTAAATCTTGGTGGTATAGTCAGTGTTGTCATTTCAGCAAAAACTAGGGTATGGAATGACAAAATAACTTCCTTAGCAGCCTCGGTTTTCAACGGTCTTGCTTAGTGTGTAGCGCGCTGTCCATGGCACTGATAGAGCACAGCAGAGATTTTGCTCCAAACTATCACTTCTTGGTCATAAGCACTCCATGGCCTCTGGATTTAAACTGATGTTTATTGTGGTATAAGCCTAAGCGTGATATAAGCCGAAATCAATATAATTCCAATGCAAAAACCCAAGCTGCATGTCTGTATGGTATATCATAAATATAGTCAATAGATACATTCTATGATGGTTTTCTTGGTAGCCTATTAGTTTCATGGTTGTAAATGGAGCTGTACGTATTGGAAACTTGTTCATGGTAGGCTGACATTGCTTAATTGATTATGTGGGTCAAATTTGATCCACAGAAAGTGTATTGTGCCATTTCACAAGGTGTTGCTGAACTCATGAGTGGCATGATTGTCCATGTTGAAGTGGGCCTATAGGCATATTTATTTGGCTAAACAGCTTTGCTTGGCTGCATCTCACTGTAATAGGCTGTAGGCTATGTTTGCTCTTTGGATCTCCATTCACCTGTTGTTTTACTGCGTTTGTTTACTGTTAATGTAACTAGCCTGAATATAGATGGTGTCATGCCTTTATCGATCAAATAGCATCAAATAGCCCCCGTGATATGCAACTTTTCAGGGAAGTTAGGAACCAATATACACAAGCAGTTAGGAAAGCAAAGGCTAACTTTTTTCAAACAGAAATTTGCATCCTGTGCACTAACTCCAAAAAGTTTTGGGACACTGTAAAGTCCATGGAAAATAAGAGCACTTCCTCCCAGCTGCCCACTGCACTGAGGCTAGGAAACACTATCACCACCGATAAATCTACAATAATCGAGAATTTCAACAAGCATTTTACTACGGCTGGCCATGCTTTCCACCTGGCTACCACTACCCCGGCCACCAGCTCTGCACCCTCCGCTGCAACTTGCCCATGCCCCCCGCTTCTCCTTCACACAAATCCAGACAGCTGATGTTCTAAAAGAGCTGCAAAATCTGGACCCCTACAAATCATCTGGACTAGACAATCTGGACCCTTTTCTTTCTAAAACTAGCTACTCGAAATTGTCGCAACCCCCTATTACTAGCCTGTTCAACCTCTCTTTGCTAACGTCTGAGATCCCCAGAGATTGGAAAGCTGCCGCGGTCATCCCCCTCTTCAAAGGGGTGACACTCTAGATCCAAACTGTTACAGACCCATATCCATCCTGCCCTGCCTTTCAAAAGTTTTTGAAAGCAAAGTCAACAAATAGATCACCAACCATTTCGAATCCCACCGTACCTTCTCCGCTATGCAATCTGGTTTCCGAGCTGGTCATGGGTGCACTTCAGCCACGCTCAAGGTCCTAAATGATATTATAACCGCGATCGATAATAGACAGTACTGTGCAGCGTTTTTATTGACCTGGCCAAGGCTTTCGACTCTGTCAACCACCGCATTCTTATTGGCAGACTAAATAGCCTTGGTTTCTCTAATGACTGCCTCGCCTGGTTCACCAACTACTTCTCAGATAGAGTTCAATGTGTCAAATCGGAGGGCCTGTTGTCTGGACCTATGGCAGTCTCTATGGGGGTGCCACAGGGTTCAATTCTTGGGCCAACTCTTTTCTCTGTGTATATCAATGACGTCGCTCTTGCTGCTGGTGACTCTCAGATCCACCTCTACGCAGACCGACACCATTTTGTATACATCTGGCCCTTCATTGGACACTGTGTTAACAAACCTCCAAACGAGCTTCAATTCCATACAACACTCCTTCAGTAGCCTCCAACTGCTCTTAAACACTAGTAAAACAAAATGCATGCTCTTCAACTAACGCTGCTTGCACCCGCCACCACGACTAGAATCACTACTCTAGACGGGTCTGACCTAGAGCACGTGGACAACTACAAATATCTAGGTGTCTGGTTAGACTGTAAACTCTCCTTCCAGACTCACATTAAGAATCTCCAATCCAAAGTTAAATCTAGAATCGGTTTCCTATTTCGCAACAAAGCCTCCTTCACTCATGCTGCCAAACATGCCCTTGTAAAACTGACTATCCTACCGATCCTTGACTTCGCGATGTTTTTTACAAAATAGCCTCCAACACTCTACTCAGCAAATTGGATGTTTGTCTATCACAGTGCCATCCGTTTTGTCTCCAAAGCCCCATATAATACCCACCACTGTGACCTGTACGCTCTTGTTGGCTGGTCCTCACTACATATTCGTCGCCAAAACCCACTGGCTCCAGGCCATCTATAAATCACTGCTAGGCAAATCCCCGCCTTATCTTAGCTCATTGGTCACCATAGCAACACCCACCCGTAGTCTGCAGCTCCAGCGGGTATATCTCACTGGTCATCCCCAAAGCCAACACCTCCTTTGGCCGCAATTCCTTCCAGTTCTCTGCTGCAAATGACTGGAACAAATTGCAAATATCTCTGAAGCTGGAGACGCTTATCTCCCTCACTAACTTTAAGCATCAGTTGTCAGAGCACCTTACCGATCACTGCACCTGTACACAGCCCATCTGAAATTAGCCCGCCTAACTACCTCATCCCTATATTGTTATTTATTTTGCTCATCTGTACCCCAGTATCTCTATTTGCACATCATCCCTTGCACATCATTCCAGTGTTAATACTAAATTGTAATTATTTTGCACTATAGCCTATTTTATTGCCTTACTTCCATAACTTGCTAAATTTGCACACTGTATATTAATTGTATTTCTGTTGTATTTTTTTATTTATTTTTGTTTTGTTTTACCCCATATGTAACTCTGTGTTGTTGTTTTTATCGCACTGCTATGCTTTATCTTGGCCAGGTCGCAGTTGTAAATGAGAACTTGTTCTCAACTGGTTTACCTGGTTAAATAAAGGTGAAATAAAAATAAAATAAAATCGATCTGATGTTAATGTTACTTTGCCTACTACTTGTTACCCCTGTTTTGTTCTGTTCCCACTCATTCGTTCGTATTTGCAGTTGTGTTGGTATTCTAAGCCAAACTTTTCAGTATTTTTCTTTGCCTGCATGAATAACTAGGCTACTACTTTCAGCATTTAGTTAGCATTATTTTTGTAAGATAGCTGTGTGTACACTGCATTCACATAGGCTGTTTGTAATAGGTGAATTACCCCTATCTATCTGGCAGCCTGTATTCTTTACCAAAACATCATTGCTGTAGGGCGCTGTCCATTGTGCTGATACAGAACAGCAGAGATAGGATAAAGATTTCAAAAGCATGCATTGATCGCAGAGTCTCGACATTTTAACTTTATGTTTATTGTTGTATAGCGTGATTATTTAAGCAGAATTCAATATAATTCCAATGCAAGAAACTCTTTATTTTTGTTACGTTACAAATCCAATGTTTGTTGTGTGACTTCTGTTTTCAGCATATTTCTTACCCATAGAGGAATCGCAACCTGGCCTTTTCTACTTTTCAACTACTATTCAACTTTTTCCTCCTGTAGTTCATATTTATGTATTTTCCCTCAGTACTTCCTGCTCCAGACCAGCTGACTGTTGACTCAGTGGACACCACATCAGCTGCTGTTAGCTGGAGCCAGCCACCAGGATTGGACCAAACCCAACATCATTACCAGATCTCCTACCACTGTCCAGGGACAGAACCACACATCACTACCACATCTTCACATATTATCACTCTCTCTGACCTGCAAGGTGGTACTCAGTACTCTGTCACTGTCTGCACTGTGTTGGAAAATGGAAAGCAAAGTCAACTGGTGTCAACAACCCTCACCACAAGTAAGGAAGTACCCTACTTAAGTATTATTTCTAGTGTCAAAGTTTTTTTTAAATCACTCTAATGTACATTAAATAACCATAATGGATTTGTCAGCATGCAATGTATAACTCTTGACAATATAGTCTGGGCAAAAGCACAGTTGTTAGTTACCCTCCTTGTTGCTCACTGATGGCTGCATATTGCATTGTCTTGTCCTTCCCCTGTCGCTGCAGTTGCTTAACGGTGCCCACTAAGATGTTGTTGGATGTCGTGAACTCTGAGTCTTTCATTAGACACCAGGAAAGGGCTCTGAGGGGGCGGTCGTTATGCAGTGGTTTAACTCGGCACAGAGACCCGTGTAGCTGCTCAGCCCGTACATTTAACCCTTAATATTCCTCACAGTGCCATAAAACTCCCACAGAATAGTATTCAACCCTTCTTTTGCAGTTGTCTCAAAAGAGAAAGTTGTCTCCTTTTCACTAAGCCAGTCCATGAAACATCTCAGCCCAGTTTGTCTACTCTGAGTGTGTTGGCTTCATTACGGCTCTTTTCCAGGAGGTTATGTAGCACTACAGTGCCTTGCAAAGGTATTCATCCCCCTTGGTGTTTTTCCTGTTTTGTTGCAGTACAAACTGTAATTTAAATTGATTTTTATTTGGATTTCATAAAATGGACATACACAAAATAGTCAAAATTGAAGTGAAATTAAAAAAATAACTTGTTTTCTAACAATTCAAAAAAATATATAACGGAAAAGTGGTGTGTGCATATGTATTCACCCCCTTTGCTATGAAGCCCATAAATAAGATCTGGGGCAACCATTACCTTCAGAAGCCACATAATTAGTTAAATAAAGTCCACCTGTGTGCAATCTAAGTGTCACATGATCCGTCACATGATCTCAGTATATATACACCTGTTCTGAAAGGCCCCAGAGTCTGCAACACCACTAAGCAAGGGGCACCACCAAGCAAGAGGCACCATGAAGACCAAAGAGCTCTCCAAACATGTCAGGGACAAAGTTGTGGAGAAGTACAGATCAGGGTTGGGTTATAAAAAATATATACGAAACTTTGAACATCCCACGGAGCACCATTAAATCCATTATTAAAAAATGGTGTAGCTCAGTTGGTAGATCATGGCACTTGCAATGCCATGGTTGTGGGTTCGATTTCCACGGGGGGCATGTATGAAAAAAATTAAAACTGTAAGTCGCTCTGGTTAAGAGCGTCTGCTAAATGACTAAAATGTAAATGTAAAGTACAGATCAGGGTTGGGTTATAAAAAATACCAGAAATGTTGAACATCCCACGGAGCAGCATAAAATCCATTATAAAAAATTGAAAGAATATGGCAACACAACAAACCTGCCAAGAGAGGCCGCCCACCAAAACTCACAGACCAGGCAAGGATGGCATTAAACAGAGAGGCAACAAAGAGACCAAAGATAACCCTAAAGGAGCTGCAAAGCTCCACAGCGGAGATTGGAGTATCTGTCCATAGGACCACTTTAAGCCGTACACTCCACAGAGCTGGGCTTTGTGGAAGAGTGGGCAGAAAAAAGCCATTGCTTAAAGAAAAAAATTATCAAACACGCTTGGTGTTCGCCAAAAGGCATATGGGAGACTCCCCAAACATATTGAAGAAGGTACTCTGGTCAGATGAGACTAAACTTGAGCTTAATGGCCATCATGGAAAACACTATGTCTGGCGCAAACCCAACACCTCTCATCACCCCGAGAACACCATCCCCAAAGTGAAGCATGGCGGTGGCAGCATCAAGCTGTGGGGATGTTTTTCATCGGCAGGGACTGGGAAACTGGTCAGAATTGAAGGAATTATGGATGCCGCTAAATACAGAGGAATTTCTTGAGGGAAACCTGTTTCGTCTTCCAGAGATTTGAGACTGGGACGGAGGTTCACCTTCCAGCAGGACAATGACACTAAGCATACTGCTAAAGCAACAGTTGAGTGGTTTAAGGGGAAACATTTAAATGTCTTGGAATGGCCTAGTCAAACCCCAGACCTCAATCAAATTGAGAATCTGTGGTATGACTTAAAGATTGCTGTACACCAGCGGAACCCATCCAACTTGAAGGAGCTGGAGCAGTTTTGCCTTGAAGAATGGGCAAAAATCCCCAGTGGCTAGATGTGGCAAGCTTATAGAGACATACCCCAAGAGTCTTACAGCTGTAATTGCTGCAAAGGTGGCTCTACAATGTATTGACTTTGGGGGGTGAATAGTTATGCATGGTCAAGTTTTCAGTTTTTTTGTTTCACAATAAAAAATATATTGCATCTTCAAAGTGATAGGCATGTTGTGTAAATCAAATGATACAAACCCCCCAAAAATCCATTTTAATTCCAGGTTGTAAGACAACAAAATATGAAAAATGCCAAAGCGGGTGAATACTTTCACAATCCACTGTAGCCGTGGTTACATACATAACCCTTTATCTCCACCTGTGCGTGCCAGTTGTTTATTTTGGGATATCCTCCCCCTCCCATATCCTGTTCCCACCATACTTTTAAATCCATGTCTCCCCAAATGTTAAAATGAATTATGAACTCCTCCATGTTTTTGGTTTGTGTTTGTAGTAGCCGCACTGCGCTGGTCTATTAATTAATATAATTCTGAGTGTTTACAGGTTTCCAAGGTGAATTATTAGATTCATGTTCATTCTCTAGGCTAGCCTACTACGGAGATGGAACGGTGGAGATCACAAAAAAATTGCAACAGTAGGCAGGTTTGCATTGACCCCATTGTCTTATGTCAGATGGTCGTCCCTCAATCGATCAGTGCGGGTAGAATCAACTCGCTATCTGACATGTGAGACAATGCATTGATCCGTGTTCATTCTACAAAAGCAATGTCGCAAATGAAAACATAGCGACATGTGTAATGGCAACAGCTATAGGAAAATGTTTCTAAAGATCGACAACTTCTGTATCCGTTTGACGGGTGGATTTTTATTTTGTCTAACTTTCTTTATTGCAAATAATTCTAATTGAAACTGTTTTTGGGGAAAATAATGATTGCAGAATAAATTTGAAAGTACGCGGGGCACATGATGTCATCGCATAATTATAAAGCACCGTCTACATTTAATTCTAAATGCTTACTGCTAAATCCATGTTTCTATAAAAATGTTTCTTTGCAGGACAAGGATTGTCTTAACTTTCAAGAATGCCTGAATTGCTTCTCTTTGCTTTTCTGGTTGGCTGGTTGCAAGTTTCAACATCCAATTATTTCAGATCTACGCTACAGGAGTGCAAGTTTCACTGATAGAAATCCTATTAAATTACTACTATTTCTATTGCTATTCTATGGTTTCACAATGGTATAGACTGTGATAATTATTAGAAAATATTAGTCAATTCTTGCATTCTATACATAGTGGCTTTAGCGGGCTACCTGAGACATGAAACGGATATGTTGAAAGGGCATACAATTCTTCAACTAATAACATTTTACCTAGCTTGATAAGCTAGCTAACATTGCTAATAATAAAGTTAGCTATATGCCTAACATTGACAATATCGTCAAACTGCTCAAGTATTATGTTTTATGTGTGACGTCATTTCGTCAAGCTGGTTTTATTGACACAGGGTCGTTCAGTGGAAACGCACCCTAGCAGGCACTTGTCAAATCTATTTTCTACGCTAAGTTTCTAAAATGTTGTCAACAAAATCACTGGAAAAGTTCATGGAAACGTAGATACTGTTGCACAGGTCGTAAAGGCAGACAAAAAGGTTTAGACAAACCCCAACTGTTGCAAACCAAATCCTAGCCCAGTAGCATGGGAAAATAATAATTTCTAGATGCTTTTTTCCAGGGAAGATGCAGTTTAGGAATTGACTGGCCAGGATGTTGGACAGTGGCTGCAAATTGATCATTCAAATGGAACTGTTAAAAGGCATTACCCCGGGATTGTGGGGCATAATGCCGCATTCACATGCTAGTCGGAACTAGGAACCTCAGAGTTAAAATGAATGTAGAGCTTCCTATTGGTTGATTCTGATACTTCCCAAGTAGGAAATGCAATATCATCTTTCTGCAACGAGTTAGCAAGTCGGGAATTTCCAAGTTTCCTAGTTCCGACTAGCACAGGAATGTGGCTTTACTCTCTGCTATCAACCAATCCAGGATCCAAACCAGTTTTATAATTATTTATTTTTGTTGTGGTGGCAACAATTTAGCAGTGGTGCATTACTAAATGAATATAGCAGAAACCCTTCATTTTTGTTACAATACAAATACAACTTCTGTTGTGAGACTTATGTTTCTAGCATATTTCTTACCCGTATCAAAAGGAATTGCAAGTAGCCTTTTCTACTTTTCAACTACTATTCTACTTTTCCTCCTGTAGTTTATTTCTGGAGTTAAACTGTAGCACTAACAGTAATGTATTTTCCTTTAGTACTGCCTGCTGCAGACCAGCTGACTGTTGACTCAGTGGACACCACATCAGCTGCTGTTAGCTGGAGCCAGCCACCAGGATTGGACCAAACCCAACATCATTACCAGATCTCCTACCACTGTCCAGGGACAGAACCACACATCACTACCATATCTTCACCCAGTATCACTCTCTCTGACCTGAAACCTGGTACTCAGTACTCTGTCACTGTCTGCACTGTGCTGGAAAATGGAAAGCAAAGTCAACTGGTGTCAACAACCCTCAACACAAGTAAGGAAGTACAATACTCAAGTATTGTCTTGGCAAAAAACTGGTTTAATCAACTATATTTAAACATAATTTGTCAATGTATTGTGACATGGAATCTACATGGAAAATACATTGTTGATTACTTTTTTCAAATCCAATCTGTTGTTTTGAGGAGAAAAATTACACCACAGGATTGTCATCATGGTAACCAAATTTCAACATAGAAAAACCTTTTGTAAAATATGTTGAATTTGGTGGTTATCAAAATGACTCTATGAACTAATCATAAAGCATGTGTCAGCATGGGATGTAAAGGTACAGTATCTTCCCTGATGATAAATATATGATGGTGATTTCCCTGGATCTTTCCTATTTCCTGATCTTCCTTTCTATTTACAGAACCCTGTCTCATGGAGCTGTTGTCAAAGACTGGACTAAAAGATCATTATGAAAACCAGTTGACGTTAAGTACAGTCCTTGAGATAAATGCTACTACTACATCAGATGAACCTCTTAACACTATGAAGTCACTTCCAGGGGCCTTCCTTAAGAAATTAATGATGGCAAATGTGAATGCTAGGAGTGTCAAATGTATGTCCACTGTCCAGGAAGTCATTAATCCACTGGACCTGATTACTGCCCTGTTTCTGTGTTCAGATAGTTTCTTGCAGCAGGATATTGCCCTGAAAATGTCCATGTGTCAGTTTGCTGTTCCTCTCCTTCTGCCAAACTGTGACACAGAACAAAGCACGTTGATGCTGTGGGCCTTGAGGGACATAGTGAAAAAGTTTAGATCCTCTTCCCAAATGGCCACAAAGTCCTTCATAGAGGAGAGAATTGTACTCTCTGATATCCCAATGGTGTCCTTTGTTAGGCTTGGAGTCAGCAGCTTGTCCAAGTCTAATATGTTGAACAAACTGCTAAGTAATCCTGACACATTTGTCCATCATGATATGGACTGTGGTGATGTGCCTCGGAAGATTTCAAATGGCCTAGTTGAAATCAGCTGGTACTTTCCATATGGGAAAAGAAACATAGACATGTTCACTAAGCCTGTGGCTTTTGCTAATCTCAGAGGAGACATCAGGTCCTTTAAGACACAGTTTTCCTTTCTGTGTCAAACATCAGCAGCAATTTACATGTTTAGTGATGAATTAGAGGCAGGTTCTGAGGTTCTGAAAGACATAAATACAGAGTTATTTCTGGTTGTTAACTCTCAGAGAAACACATTCACAGGAGACAAAGTAACACATGTAATAGAAAAGAAGGGGCGGAATGAAGCAGCATTTGTCAAAACCCTGCAGTCATCTGTGGGTGACATCATTGAAATATGGCAAAACCAATTGACAATTGAAAAAATGTCTGGTATTGCTCGTCAGAGTGGGATTTTGGTTGATGAAGACCGTAAAGAGTGTCAGAGTGCCAGGAAGATGGCAGATCAAATCACCAGCAACATAAAAGACACAGTACAATTCAAAGACAAGCAACTACCCTTACAAGGGCAAGCCTGGAAAGAGCTTTCCCAGTTGGAGAAGGAGAGATGTAGACTGAGAAATGCAGGCAAACAAGAAATTGAACACTACAAGAGCTCTCTGAAGAAAAGGGAAATAGAACTGAGAGAGAAGCAACAAAGCTTTCATATGACAGATGCAATGAGCACATTTCATAATCGGCATGTCAAGTTCAGAAGTGGGACGACTCTATTTCCTCAAATGGATGCGGATATATTTGGACAATCTGTCACGGCAGAACTTGTCTGGTTTACGAGAAAAGTATAAAATGCTTCAGGGAAAAGAATCTGCAGATAAAAAAGACATTGCAGATTTGGATAGGCAAATATCTGACTGTTCCCTGGGACTTGAACACTTCCTTCGTGAGTTGGGCCAGCTGTATGGAAGCCTCCTGCTCCCTCCCCTGAAGACAGCCCTCAAAGGACACAGATGGAGCATCTCCCTGGATTGTGTGCTCAGATGCTGTTGGATGGTTTCCCCATTGAGCTTGTGGATGGAGATGCATCAAATATCCCTCTAAAATGGATATCAGCTGTACTGACTAAGCTTCATACTCTTGTGGACTCTAACAGCAAGATCCTGGTTGTCTCAGTTTTAGGGGTCCAAGGCACTGGGAAGTCCACTCTCCTCAACACCATGTTTGGGGTCCAGTTTGCTGTCAGCAGTGGAAGATGCACCAGAGGGGCTTTCATGCTACTGATTAAAGTCAACAAAGAACTCAAGGAGGAGCTGAAATATGACTTCATCATGATCATTGACACAGAGGGGTTGAAATCACCAGAGCTGGCTCAACTAGATGATAGCTATGAACATGACAATGAATTGGCGACACTGGTGATAGGACTAAGTGATGTCACTATCATCAACATGTCCATTGAGAACTCCACAGAGATGAAAGACATTCTACAGATTGTTGTTCATGCTTTTATCAGGATGAAGGAAGTGGGGAAGAAGCCAGTATGTCATTTTGTGCACCAGAATGTGGCTGACATATCTGCTCATGACAACAACATGAGGGACAGGAAGAAGTTGTTGGAGCAGTTGAATGAAATGACCCTGGCAGCAGCCAGAATGGAGAAAAAGGAGAATATCACCAAGTTCACTGACGTGATGGACTATGATCCAGACACAAGCAGCTGCTACAGATCCCAGGACTCTGGCATGGGACTCCCCCGATGGCTTCAGTCAATGCAGGCTACAGTGAGGCTGTGTATGACTTCAAGAAGAGCTTGATGGAGGATTTCAGACAATGCCGAAGAAATTATGTCTTGAAACATTTCATGAAGTGGACACAAAGCTTGTGGGTGTCTGTTAAATTTGAGAACTTCATCTTCAGTTTCAGAAACAGCTTGGTTGCAGATGCATACTCCAGATTATGCACTGAGTACAGTGATTGGGAATGGGCCTTCCAGAAAGAGATGTACAACTGGATGATTGGTGCTGAAACCAAAATTTCTAATTTTGACATGACAGTTCTTAATCACCAGATCACCATAAGAGATATGCTTGATGATCTGATGAGGGAAGCATCGGAGAAGCTGTCAGTGGGAGAAAAGGAAATCCAAAACAATCTAATTACATACTTTAGAAAGCAAGATGGCCATGTCAATCTGGTGGAAAAATACAGGGAAGGCTTTGTGGCCAGTGCTAAAACACTGAGACGTGAGACAGAAAACACAATGAATAACACTCTACATGGAGCTGTTGAAATCAAAGAGGGAATGGCCAAACTGGATGACATAAAAAGTTCACAGGCAAATACAATGGAGAAGAAGGTACTGGCTTTGCTGCAAACCTGTAGACAGAACAAATCTGATTTATCAGAACAGGACCTCATAAAAGAGTTTGAAAGAATGTGGAAGGAAACTCTGTCTGAGATCAAATTCAGAGGACTCACAAGAAGAGATGTTGCTCAGGATGCCTTCAACATTTTACATGACCATTTCTCTACAAGGCCAGGTTATGTCAATAGTATGTTGGTTGGAAACAGCTTGGTTGATTGTGGGAAGATACCGTTTGTTGTAGAGTCAGGTAATTGGTGGAAGAAGACTAAAGGCTTTGTCTGGCACCGGAATAGAGATAGTGACCATTACACGAAGAAACTACAAAAGTTCTGTGATGACATCATAACACATTGTCAGGACTTAATAACCCAGACGTTGAGAAGCAAAACAGATTACCATGACACTTACATCAAAGAGCTGCTGAACAACATTGATGAAACATTGCAACAAAACAAGAAACGTAAAGTTTGTGAGGAATGTGAGGTTAAACTGAAGTTGCACATCTGTGGCATAGCAGCGATAACATATCCAAAAGAAGCATGATGATTTCATTGCAGACAATGACCCCCGAAAATGTCTGGAACAGTCTAAGGAAAAGTACCTTACTGACTTCATAGACTTATTTCATAACAAAGACCAGTGCCTAAAGAAAGCTGAGGAGTTTTCAAAGCTCTTACAGCCAGCTGTACAGGACTATGTGACCAAAATGATTGGTCCTGATGTAGTTGATGAAGTGAAGACAGGTAAAGGATCACAGGATTACAGCACACGGACGGCCTTCCAGTTCTCCATTTTAGAACAGCTCCTAATGGGTGGGAAATATGAGAAATACAGAGAATACATCAAGCATTATAAAAGGTTTGTGAAGGACTGGCTGTTTGGCCAGATTGTCCAACAACTCTCAAAGGACAGGAGTCTGGAGAAATTGGAGAAGAAACATCTTTTAGAGATAGTCAAGATAATCACTGATACAATTTCTAACATCAGAAAATCACATAGCACTATAAAAGATATCAATACTTTCATTCAGAAAATGTGTTGTGCCCTTGGAGAGAAGCTTGTCTTCCCCAAGGATGGTCTGGATTTGATCATGACTCTGAACTACTCTGAAAATACAGAACAGTTTGCTGACTACCTAATAGATTCTGTGGGAGAATTGGAGCAGTCACTGGCAGCTGTGTACGATAAGGGAGGAGGCATCAAAGAGAGACTCAGATCTCTGCCATTCATGCCTCAGGACAAGATGTTCACCAGTCTGTTTGGCTGTGGAGAGGTATGCCCCTTCTGCCATGCACCCTGTGAAGCAGGAGGGAAGGAGCATACCAAACACTTTTCCTCTATTCACCGTCCAAAAGGGCTCAGCGCTTGGAGGTATAGAGAGACAAAGGTGCTAGTTATTGACATATGTTCATCTCTTGTGATAAGTGGCGGTTCATTTTACATATCCTCAACAGCAAAAGAATCTTATCCCTACAAGGACTACCAGACATATTACCCTGACTGGGTCATAACTGGAGATCCCAGCGTTGAGGCGTCAGACTACTGGAAGTATGTGATGGCTACATTCAATGAGAGAATTGCTACAGACACAGATGCACTCCCTGCTGATGTCCCAGAGGACTGGAAGGCATTAACACCTGATGATGCAATGAAGAGCTTGAAGGGCTCATTCAACATGAAAGACTAGTATTAAACTAGCTATAAGAAGTCTCTAGTTGTCGACATGACAACCATTCAAAGATGTCAGACTTGACAACCAGAATTAACTCTCATGACATGGATATATCACAGAATCAAAATATGTGAAATAATGTACAGATCTGTCAATACCCAATGCAATTCTGAAAAGAACAACTGCAGCAAGACAAGTCATAGTTACGGATACATTGATAAATTATATAAAAACTTGGCAATTTACAGATCTGATGTTCCATAATGAAATAGCTAACACTTTGAGTTTTATGGGAAAGGAATACAATATAGTCAAGTAATAAATAAATAAATAATGTTGTCAATGTAATTAAAGCATTTTAACATGATTCAGAAATCACACAAAAGGCAAGAAAAGTAAACGTGAACACAACAGGTTAACCAACAGATTCAGAGTTTTACTTGATAATGTCCATAGATAAACACAATACACAGGTAACTAATTGTTTATTTCTTTTAAATTATAATAATTAAATTTCTCTCATTTACTTTACCATCTAACCTATGGCTTGATATGCCTTAATCACAGATTATGAAGAGACTGCATCATTCAGTGGTAAACGTTTGGCTTGGATTTAGTTTCTCTTATTTTACCTTTTACATGTTCATCTTAATGTACTTTTTATTTAATGAATATGCATTTGTTGTTTCATATACAGGTATTACACATTCATGGGTCTTTTAAATAATTTACTTCAACAAGAATGACTACTAAGTAGACTTCAAATATAATGTTTTTAATTGATCGCACCTTCAAATTGTGATTTGTTCAATGACTTCATTGCTTTAAACACATTAGTTTCGATAAGGTGTAATTCCTAATCAGTGACCATCAGTAATGTAACTTCATTAATTCTCTTCAGGTGTGCTTGATGTATACAGTATGTTTTAAAGTAATGCTCAGTGACCATCAGTAATGTAACTTCATTAATAATCTTCAGGTATGCTTGGTGTATACAGTATGTTTTAAAGTACTGCACTCTGGTTGTTTTGAATGCTAATGATTATGATGATGATGTTTGATAATGGTGATTATACATTTGGCGGTTGATAAAGATTATATTGTTGATTTTCTTTTTGGTGTTGATAATGATGTTTTTTTGTTGTTGATGATGGTGATTTTATTTTTGTAGTTGATGATGTGGGATTGAACTCTCTAGAGCCTGCAGGAAATGGCTTTCAGTTGGCCAAACTATCACCATGATGAAGACAAAAAAAAGTTGAGTTGTACTGTTCAAATATATTGATATTGTTTATGATCTCTTACAAATGTTATTTTGCCTGCTGTGAAAACACACACACATTGTACTTTGCAGACATATTGTGAAATCATGCAAATTGTTGAAAGTAAAAATGCCTTTCCGTTGTGTACTATCTTGTTGATAGAAATAATGATTAAAAACGAATCAATTAAAAACATTATTTGGTGTCATGAAATACTGTCCAGCAATAGAACACCAGTATTGCTTGTTCACTTGAAATCTGTTGTAGACCGTTTTAATCAAATATTAGACAAATAAAGGCACATAATGTGCATATCTAGGGGCCATATGTATCAAATAAAATTTTATTTGTCACATGCACCAAATACAACAGGTGTAGACCTTACAGTGAAATGCTTACTTACAGGCCAACATATATATATTTTTTTATGCAAATAGGGCGGCGCACAATTAGCCAGCGTCGTCCAGGGTAGGGGAGGGAATGGCCGGCAGGGATGTAGCTCAGTTGGTAGAGCATGGCGTTTGCAACGGCAGGGTTATGGGTTGAAAATGTATGAAAATGTATGAAAATGTATGCCCTCACATAACTGTAAGTCGCTCTGGATAAGAGCGTCTGCTAAATGACTAAAATGTAAAATGGGTAGCCATTTGATTAGCTGTTCAGGAGTTTTATGGCGTGGGGGTAGAAGCTGTTAAGAAGCCTTTTGGACCTAGACTTGGCACTCTGGTACCGCTTGCCATGCGGTAGCAGAGAGAACAGTCCATGACTAGGGTGGCTGGAGTCTTTGACAATTTTAGGGCCTTCCTCTGACACCGCCTGGTATAGAGGTCCTGGATGGCAGGAAGCTTGGCCCCAGTGATGTACTGGGCCGTACGCACTACCCTCTGTAGTGCCTTGCGGTAGGAGGCCGAGCAGTTGCCATACCAGACAGTGATGCAACCAGTCAGGATGCTCTCGATGGTGCAGCTGTATAACTTTTTGAGGATCTGAGGACCCATGCCAAATCTTTTCAGTCTCCTGAGGGGGAATAGGTTTTGTCGTGCACTCTTCACGACTGTCTTGGTGTTTTCGGACCATGATAGTTTGTTGGTGATGTGGACACCAAGGAACTTGAAGCTCTCAACCTGTTCCACTATAGCCCCGTCGGTGAGAATGGGGGCGTGCTCGGTCCTCTTCTTTTTCTTGTAGTCCACAATCATCTCCTTTGTCTTGATCACGTTGAGGGAGAGGTTGTTATCCTGGCACTACACGGCCAGGTCTCTGACCTCCTCCCTATAGGCTGTCTCATCGTTGTCGGTGATCAGGCCTACCACTGTTGAGTCGTCGGCAAACTTAATGATGGTGTTGGAGTCGTGCCTGGCCATGCAGTCATGGGTGAACAGGGAGTACAGGAGGGGACTGAGCATGCACCCCTTAGGGGCCCCCGTGATGAGGATCCGCATGGCAGATGTGTTGTTACCTACCCTTACCACCTGGGGGAGGCCCGTCAGGAAGTCCAGGATCCAGTTGCAGAGGAAGGTGTTTAGTCCCAGGGTCCTTAGCTTAGTGATGAACTTTGAGGGCACTATGATGTTGAACGCTGAGCTGTAGTCAATGAATAGAATTCGCACGTACAGTAAGTGTTCCTTTTGACCAGGTAGGAAAGGGCAGTGTGTAGTGCAATAGAGATTGCATCATCTGTGGATCTGTTGGGGCGGTATGCAAATTGGAATGGGTCTAGGGTTCTGGAATAATGGTGTTGATGTGAGCCATGACCAGCCTTTCAAAGCACTTCATGGCTACAGACGTGAGTGCTACGGGTCGGTAGTCATTTAGGCAGGTGACCTTAGTGTTCTTAGGCACAGGGACTATGGTGGTCTGCTTGAAACATGTTGGTATTACAAACTAAGGGACAGGTTGAAAATGTCAGTGAAGACACTTGCCAGTTGGTCAGCGAATGCTCTGAGTACACGTCCTGGTAATCCGTCTGGCCCTGCGGCCTTGTGAATGTTGACCTGTTTAAACGTCTTACTCACATCGACCACGGAGAGTGTGATCACACAGTCGTCCGGAACAGCTGATGCTCTCATGCATGATTCAGTGTTGCTTGCCTCGAAGCGAGCATAGAAGTAATTTAGCTCGTCTGGTGGGCTTGTGTCACTGGGCAGCTCGCGGCTGTGCTTCCCTTTGTAGTCTGTAATAGTTTGCAAGCCCTGCCACATCCGATGAGCGTCAGAGCCTGTGTAGTACGATTCAATCTTAGTCCTGTATTGACGCTTTGCCTGTTTGTTGGTTCGTCAGAGGGCATATCGGGATATAAGCGTCCGGGTTAGAGTCCCGCTCCTTGAAAGTGGCAGCTCTACCCTTTAGCTCGATGCGGATGTTGCCTGTAATCCATGGCTTCTGGTTGGGGTATGTACATACGGTCACTGTGGGAATGACGTCATCGATGCACTTATTGATGAAGCCAGTGACTGATGTGGTGTTCTCCTCAATGCCATCGGAAGAATCCCGGAACATATTCCAGTCTGTGCTACCAAACAGTGCTGTAGCTTAGCATCTGCGTCATCTGACCACTTCTGTGTTGACCGAGTCACTGGTGCTTCCTGCTTTAGTTTTTGCTTGTAAGCAGGAATCAGGAGGATAGAGTTATGGTCAGATTTGCCAAATGGAGGGCGAGGGAGAGCTTTGTACGCGTCTCTGTGTGTGGAGTAAAGGTGGTCTAGAGTTTTTTTTTTCCCTCCGGTTGCACATTTAACATGCTGGTAGAAATAAAGTTAAACAGATTTAAGTTTCCCTGCATTAAAGTCCCCGGCCACTAGGAGCGCCACCACTGGATGAGCGTTTTCCTGTTTGCTTATGGCCTTATACATTTCATTGAGTGTGGTCTTAGTGCCAGCATCGGTTTGTGATGGTAAATAGACAGCTGCGAAAAATATAGATGAAAACTCTCTTGGTAAATAGTGTGGTCTACAGCATATCATGAGATAATCTACCTCAGGTGCGAAAAACCTTGAGACTTTATTAATATTAGATTTCATGCACCAGCTGTTGTTTACAATATATTTGGGCCTTGTCGGGTGTCTGAAGAAAAGTATTATTGTCCGACTCGTTAAATAAAAAATATTATTCCAGTACGAGGTGAGTATTCGCTGTCCTGATATCCAGAAGCTCTTTTCAATCATAAGAGACGATGGCAGAAACATTATGTATAAAATAAGTTACAAATAACGCGAAAAAACACACAATAGCACAATTGGTTAGGAACCTGTAAAACGGCAGCCATTCTCAAGCGTCTCAGAGTAGGACTGCTGATCTAGGATCAGGTCCTCCCTGTCCATGTAGTCCGATTTAATGTGATCTAAGGGCTAAACTGATCCTAAATCAGCAATGTTACTCTGAGATGCTTGATATATTATTAGGTCCCTGGTGATCATAAACACCAGAATTGACCAATAGATTATGTTGGTATAGCATCTTTGGAAATGTGACCACGACCAACTGCTTAAAAAATCCCTCGTCTCCTCCCCTTCAACTGCTTGGAAAATACTTCATAGGTGAAAACAATATGGTGGAAGGAAGCTCATCATTAGGCTGGCTTAGCTTTTCACCTGGTCACTTCTTTCAGATCAGTGAAGGAGGACACATTTTTTAGATGACTGAGAAAGAGCCCAAGTGTATGAAGTTAGTGTGGCTGTGCTGTGTTGTTGAATTAAATAAGTAGTCCTTGGTTTAATAATTAAAGCTACATTCTGGGATTTGACAAACACAACAGCGTCCCTGCCACTTCTTCTACTACTAGTTCAACTCTCTTTAATCTCAACTAGTCATCACACATCTCTGGGCTCAACACCGTCATTGTTCTCCAGTTCTTCTGACATCTACACTACTATAACAGGTCAGTTATCTGGTGATGGTATAGTGTTCTGACATGACTCTTCCTAGAGCTGGCTGCCCGGCCAAACTGAAATTAATTAGCGACATTTTCTAAAAACCTGTTTTTGCGTTGTCATTATGGGGTATTGTGTGTAGATTGATGAGGGGGGAAAAACAATTTAATCCATTTTAGAATAAGGCTGTAACGTAACAAAATGTGGAAAAAGTCAAGGGGTCCAAATACACTGCATATTTCCTGAACTTTCTTATATCTGTTAAACGCCTTTGTAAAGTACTTAAGTAAAACTTTAAAGTACTACTTAAGTTTTTTTTTTTTAGGTATCTTTACTATTTGTATTTCTAACTAGTTTTACTTCACTACATTCCTAAAGAAAATAATGTACTTTTTACTCTACATTTTCACTGACACCCAAAAGTACTCGTTACATTTACAATGTTCAGCAGGACAGGAAAATTGTCCAATTCACTCACTTATTAAGAGAACATCCCTGGTCATCCCTAATGCCTCTGATCTGGCAGACTCACTAAACACAAATGCTTAGTTTGTAAATGTTACGAACCCCGTGGCTTAAAAGTCTAGGGCGGATGGAAAGAGACCCGTAACATAACTCATGCGAATTAGAATATTGCCAAGGAACAGTGAGAACAAAAAAATACACCGACAACCAAAAAGCTACCGTCAATCACAAAAATGTTTATTATAAACACATGGTAAAGGTTTATAAAAAACTAAACTGATCTTGCCTGCCTCAAGAACCGCTAAGCTACTGCACAAAAATACAGTGGGTGGTCCGCTCAGGTCTAACTAGTGTTTTTAGACAAAGTTGTCCTACGGGTAGTGTATGCCCAAGGGCGACTTGCTAAAACTCCCCTTTTCCCAGCAACAAACAAACAACATAGTTACCATATGGAGTAAACAGCAAATGAGTGAGTACACAAAAACCAAGACACCACTGTATCCATACTCACAAAGGAAAAGAGTCTCTTGTCAGAAAACACAACTGACTGGCCTTTAAAGCAAGGGGATGTGTGAAATAATGTATGCACTCACTAACTGTAAGTCGCTCTGGATGAGAGCGTCTGCTAAATGACTAAAATGTAAATGTAATGTGATTAGGTATGAAAACCAGAAACAGGTGGTGCAATCAGGAGAAGTGGCCACTGCTTGGTCCACCTCAGCAATCAGCAGATGAACTGATGACTGACAGGTGGGACACACCAACGACCTCCAATCAGGAACACAAAGGACACCTGTGATTAGGGCAGAAGGAGAGGAAAAACACAAAACACACCAACAGGATACCTGTATCCGTAACAGTAAATTATGTCTGAGTGATGGAGTATGCCCCTGGCTGTCTGTAAATAAAAAAAACAAGAGGATTGTGATGTCCGATTTGCTTATTATAAGCAATTTGAAATTATTTATACTTTTACTTTTGATAATTAAGTATATTTAAAACCAAATACTTTTAGACTTTTACTAAAGTAGTTTTTTCTGGGTGACTTTCACTTTTACTTGAGTCATTTTGTGGACGACTACAAATACCTAGGTGTCTGGTTAGACTGTAAACTCAACTTCCAGACTCACATAAAGAATCTCCAATCCAAAG